>NW_011508853.1:0-616 GCF_000495115.2 Populus euphratica | reverse complement strand
TAGTTCACATTACTAATTAATATATGTTGTTATCAATATTCTATATAGACTTCATATAAGTAATAGATGATTGATCTTGGATGTATCGAGTTTCACCTCAAGGGTTGCACAAGATAAACTATTGTAATAGGGTTGAAGGTTTTATTAATTATGCATAATCTAATCTAAAAAATATTAGAAGAGACAATATTAAATGTCCATATAATAGGTGTAAAACTAAAAAGTTTCTCAATCCATATGCTTTTATAATATATTTTCTATAGAAAGAGTTCATAGAAAAATACTTGTGTTGGTTTGCACATGAAATATCATATGTTCCTTACGAGACCATGATAGAAAAGATGGTCGCGTCAACTTCAAGTTCTAGAAGCATGCATAGAGTTGTAGACGATAATAGTAATCATTTTAGGAGTATGGTTATGTATACAATGAGAATATATCAGGGTAATACACGTGAATATTCAATCATAAATGAAGAACCAAATAAAGACACAACCAAATTTTTTGATCTTTTAAAAAATTATACAGAACTTGTATAAGATAAATGTATAAATCATGATAAATTATTATTCGTTGCACAGGTATTCACTGTCATAGTATGAAGAGGGCTAGTTAT
>NW_011508852.1:0-617 GCF_000495115.2 Populus euphratica | reverse complement strand
TAATGTTTCCTTACATGGTTTTTTATGATTTTTTTTTGTTTTTTTTCAAAATAATCTGTCAATTCTATTTTTTTTTATATTAAGTTAGTTGAAAATTTAGTTTTGTAGTTTTTTTTTAAAACACTGTGGATTACTATAATATTTCTTCACATGATTTTTTTATGATTTTTTTCAAAACTATCTTTATTAATTTTATTATTTTTAATATTGAGTTGGTTGAGAATTACAATTATATATTTCCTCATAAAACACTATAAATTGCAATAATGTTTCCCTGTATGTTTTTTTTCCATTTCAGTTTTTTTATTTTTTCTAAAATTTTCTTTGTTCATTTAATTTTTTAAATATTTGAGAAATTCAGCTTTGTAACTTTTTTTAAAAAAAAATTATGAATTACAATAGTTTCTTACATATAATTTATTTATTTATTTATTTTTATAAACTGACAACACACAAGCATGCCATAAGCTTGCAACATTGGGTGGACATGATATCTAGAAAAATAAAATAAAACGAAAAGAATTTTATAGCTAGATCCACATCAAAGACTCATGAATCTGATATTGCAGTCAAACTTACTTAAACTCAGATAATGTAAATTTAATATTATTATCAAT
>NW_011508851.1:0-617 GCF_000495115.2 Populus euphratica | reverse complement strand
GAATATTCTAGTTCTATATTTCCTTTCCATTTTGAGATGTAATGGGTTCATGTGAGCTCCATTCTGGATGTCTGCTGCATTGAAAATGAAGCAATTAATAGCTTCTTCTTCTTCTTCTTTTTCACTCCTTATAGTTTCAAGTATCAAAATGGGTTTGATTGTCAAAAAGGTTGGATAGGATAAATGAAACAACGGATGTAAACCCATCAATCTAGTTGTTGGGTTGGCTAATAAGGGATTAAAGTCGATCCAAAATTGAGACAAGTGAGGAAGGATACGAGGGTTCCTTGCAATGCTTCCTTGGCTCCGCTCCCTATCCTTCTTATCAAACAAAGGAAACATCCTCTTCCCTTAATCCTGACAAACACAGCCAGAGACTTTTCAACTAATTATTTACTCCAGTTCACGATCCTAGCATGTACATTAATATTTAAGATTAAACAAAATAAAAAATTATTATTATTTATTAAAATACTTTAAAATTCACCAAGCTTTATTGTTATTAATTATCAATTACTTATTCTTAAAACTTTATTTCTTCTTATTTGATGTAAAAATATTTCAATAAGTCTTTTTAAGATTCCAACACCATCATTTTATTTATGTGAACACTTTAA
>NW_011508850.1:0-618 GCF_000495115.2 Populus euphratica | reverse complement strand
GCCAATAAGATATGCCAGAAGTGAAGACAGACCCCGACAACAGAGGAGGCTGCAAGGCTTAAGAAACCTCTTGTCGGAGGACAATCCCGGAGCAGGTGCAGATTAATTTCAGTAGATTGGACACGACAAGACGAACAATCCACATAAGATATCTCACCCTTTTCTATAGCTTGTACACGCCAAACCCAATTAATGGAAGAGCTGTGGGCTAACCATTTGTAAGCTGATTTAGAAGGAAAAACCGGACCAGAACAGAACAGAATCGAGATCAAGGACAAGCACGAATGGTGTCTTGGATAAATTGAGGACTAGAGTTCGAAGAATTCTAAAATCCCAATTATGAGAAGCAGAGATCAAATCAGAAACTGTAAAATAAGCATCGCGGCCATGGAGTTGAGGTAAAATGCACCGCTTATCAAACCATAGTAAAATCTCGTTACCATTCCCAGCCCACCCACTAGATATATCCATCCTCCAACTCCAGAAACTTGTGAATGGACTCGTCCAGGTATAAGGAGAAGCGAAAGAGAACGGAATGTAAATAAATTTACAAGTCCTATGCTTGTATTGCTATAGAATTCAGAAATAGCTCTCTCTTTACAAGTGGAAAAGTTCAGA
>NW_011508849.1:0-618 GCF_000495115.2 Populus euphratica | reverse complement strand
AATAATATTTTTTATTAAAATTATTTTTAATATTACCATATTAAAATAATAAAAAAATAAAAAAATTAATTTTAAATAAAAAAATTTAAATTTTCATAAAATACTAAGATAGCGTACGAACTTTACTGAAATCGTGTTTCATAAAAATTTTAAATTTATTTTTATTTAAATTTATTTTTAATATTTTTATATTATTTTAATATACTAATATTAAAAATAATTTTTTAAAATTAAAAAATTTAATATATTTTAAAATAAAAAATACTCTAAATTATTAAAACTGTATCACATTTCTTTAATATTATAAGAAAAGCAACGTTGTGGTAGCATAATAAAATATAATTAAAATTGTGTTATTATGTCCATCATAATTTTAAAATTAATCAATCAATTCATAAATGGACCTCACTACAAGTTTCTTTTTTTAAATCTTAATTTAAAAAAACTTTCATTTATATACATATTTTTCTAAATCATGACAAAAAGTTATCCTAATGTTAAATAAGACTTAGAGTAGTCTTAGAGTTTGTTTATATATTTTAAAAATATTTTTGAAAAAATTTAATTTAATTTATTTATTTATTTTAAATTAATATATTTTTAATATTTTTAAATAAT
>NW_011508842.1:0-619 GCF_000495115.2 Populus euphratica | reverse complement strand
AATTAAACAAGAAATATATAAAAACATCCTATCAAGAAATATAGATAAAATCTAGGAACGTGTTTGATATTTTGATAGTGGTTGTTTTTCAATGCATATTTTGTTTGAAAATAAATAAAATTTTAAATTTATTTTTAACATGTTAAAATAATATAAAAATAATAAGATATAACTTAATAAAAAAAATTGACAAACAAATACCAAAAACGCTACAGGACCTAATTGATAAAATTTATAGATCCGAGACTTAATTAAAAATAGGTATGTAGAATAGGGACTAGATCGTGCGGCGTGTAAACAAAACCATCGAGAGTGTTGCTAACACGCCACTAAAAGTGACATTGGGAACTGCACCTTTGGTCTCTTAAATAAATGCTTCAGGCTAAGGTGACGTTTTTTGCTGGATAAGACACTGGAGGTTTGAAAGATGTGTCTTTGACTTTCACCTTCAGCTACGAATTCAAATGAGCTTACTGAATACCCCCTCAGGAAATGTAATTTATACTTTTTCCCCAGTATTAGATTTTTTTTTTTATCAGTGCCCGTCTGTACGCATTTAAGGTTATTTAAACATTATAATTGTTACTGTTTTTTAAATAATTTTTTATATTAAAATATA
>NW_011508845.1:0-619 GCF_000495115.2 Populus euphratica | reverse complement strand
TACAAAACATTATATGCATAAGAATAATTTTCTTTTAAAAATGGTCATTAATCTGCAACAGTTTAGAATTTAGATACTTGTACTCTACCATCTATATATAAATGCCCGACGTCTTAGGTATCTGTCATTTTACTAGCTACAAATCTTTTCTCCAAATAAACAAATAAAGTCATGTCAAATAATTTTATTTTGTTGTTCCATTTGGGGAAGAGTGGTGCTATCCTTTCCAGGGGTTCAAGCCTTGCAAGCAGTGCAAACTTGTGAGACTATCATGTCAAATAATTTTATTTTGTTGTTCCATTTGGGGAAGAGTGGTGCTATCCTTTCTAGGGGTTCAAGCCTTGCAAGCAGTGCAAACTTGTGCGACTATCATGTCAAATAATTTTATTTTGTTGTTCCATTTGGGGAAGAGTGGTGCTATCCTTTCCAGGGGTTCAAGCCTTGCAAGCAGTGCAAACTTGTGAGACTATCATGTCAAATAATTTTATTTCGTTGTTGCATCTGGGGAAGAGTGGTGCTATCCTTTCTAGAGTTTCAAGCCTTGCAAGTAGTGCAAACTCGTGAGAGCCCATGCAAGATAGCTGAACTTGCCGTATCTTTTTGACAACAAGCAGCACTT
>NW_011508846.1:0-619 GCF_000495115.2 Populus euphratica | reverse complement strand
GCCTATAAAACGAAGGGCTACACTTCGACTGATCCGTTCAAGGATTCGTCTAAGATTTACAGATTACTTTAATCAACATTAAAAGAGGGTAAGACCACCTTACCGTTATTGATTATAGCTGACAAATTACATAATCTTCTAGATAGTAATTAACTGGCCAGTTAACCTCTCGTTAAATCCATGATCAAAACGAGGGAACGACACCGTATTGGGTATCGGCCATGAAAGGGACAGAGCTCGGGGAGTTAAATAGGTTGTCCGTATCGGATTCCATTTCGGTTCGTTTTGCAAATCGGCCTTTGATTCTCGGTCTGGTTTCAGCGTAAGCTTTTCGGGAAGCATACCGTATGGTCTTTTCGAACTTCCGGTTCTTTCTTTTCTCTTTGTACCTCAAAACTCTAGCTTCACGGTCAATCCCAGCTAATTGAGTTGCTGCTTGATACGCAGTACAGCCCGAGAGGGGCATGCTTGGATCGATAGTAGTATTCATGCTTCGGCTAAAAGGATAGGATATGTCGGACATAGAATTCCCATCAGGAACAACACCAACATCTAGGGAAGACGGAGAAACCTGAAAAAAAATCAAAGAAACTTTGTCAGCATCTCTCCAAATTATGAA
>NW_011508847.1:0-619 GCF_000495115.2 Populus euphratica | reverse complement strand
TTCTTGTAAAAATCCACATCTTTTGGGCCCTGCGATTGTGTACAGAACCGACAGTCCATCCCTTGATTCTCTCTTTGCGTCATCTTCCATGTTTTCTCTTCTCCCATCTAACTGGTCGTTGCTTGATTTCAATTATTTCTACATATACGTGTCGAGCACTTTGAGATTCATGGATTTCATCAGTATCCCATGTCACTTTTTTGCTTGTCTTCGAATTTGAAGTGGCTTATGCACTATACTGGGGCTTAAGTTCTTGGATAATTTAACATGAATATTAACTGGACATTAGTTCTAGCTCATAAAGATCTCACCATGTTGTCAGGGAGGCAGGAAATTTGTATCTGACTTGTAATGGTGCGCAAATCAATGGTTTTTTTAGTTTTTTTAGCTTATATAATCCTAGGGAAATTTAATTTGCCAAGCATGCTTGGGAATTGGTAAAAAGTGAACGTTCTACAGATGCAAATTGGTTTTTCCAACATTATATGCGTAGAAAATCAAACTTAAATCCAAGTTTTTGCTAAAGTTGGTCCTTATTTCATTCAAGAAATCTCAATTTAGTCCCTAATACATAAACTCATTCTGAATTGAATCTCAAACCTACATGCCTTATTATCTG
>NW_011500766.1:87882-91443 GCF_000495115.2 Populus euphratica | reverse complement strand
TCGACCCTCTCACAAGAGGGATTGGAGGAGATTATGGCAGAGGAATCTTACCATCATTGGGTCATCATAGGCACGCATAATGGGCTTCTCTCACTGTTCTATCATGGTTGGTCAAAAGAAACGGTATTTATTTTGGTATATGTGGTTTGTTCTGCCATTTGCGCTTTGCAGCATGCATGCCCTTGCAAATGGTAAGTTTGAAATGTTTTGAAAATCCTTACACTTTTTTGTTCGTTGTGGAAAGGTCTATGCAATAAAAAAAAAAAAAATCAATACATAAAAGGAAAGGGTCATGCATACAGATCAGTAGTACTTAAAGAGTATGAATAAAGTAATTGTCACGTCATTTTAATAGGAAATCTGTTGTAATTTATCAGTAAATATAACATTGCTATAAGAAAAATACCTTACAAACAATAGTGATTTATAAAATTGATTTACTTGTCACATAAATTATTTATAAAATCACTAAATTATTAGTAATATATTTTTAATATATTTTTCTATTTATAAATTTTCATTTTTTGTTATTCATTAAAATTATACTAACATAATTCAAAGATTAACTGATTGACTTGATTTTCATCTTATCATTTAGAAACAATATACAATAAGAGTTGCCAATGTATTATTAGCTTTTTTTCAAAGATTTAGTATTAGGAGAAAATAAAAGAAAAAGATATATCGTAAACTTCTAGCTCAAATGATTCCAACCCTATATAGACACTTAAAAATTTTAATTTTGCAACAACTCTAGTTTATTTTATTGTTTAAAATTTGTAAATAAGACTAGATATAACACTAGTTTAAGTTGTAAAGCATGTAATTTTTATATGATCAAATTAAACGAGTAAAGAAATCAAAGCAACCTAGTCTTTGATCAATTGAAAAAAATCCTATTATGGTGCTTAATACTTCTACAAGCTTTATCAAAAGCCTTAAAATATGTTATTAAGTCATTATAACTTATTTAACGCCATGTTTCAAATTCTTTTTCAATTTTTTTCCATTAGAAGTTATTTAGCCTAACAAAATCTATTATGAGTCACCCAATACATTTTATTTTCTTGCTTAGTGAAAAGTCAATTGAGTGACCCATATTATTCATACTTGTGAATTATATCGGATCAATATTATCACTATATAACTATGTATTTCTTATATTTGAATTAACTAGATATGGTTTGTAATCTACCTAAACTATTTTAGTTGATGCATCTAATAACCAAAACATCAAAACTTGATATGATAATACGAACGAATCATTTGAAAATGTTAGTACAACATACCAAAATAAAGTATAATAGCTTGTCCTTTATTCTATCATAGAGAAAACAATATTAGGGAAAGGGCGTTTAGACCCAATAATTAAAATCTACTTATAATACCATTATAGTATCTTTAATACCTCTTGTAAAGTTAAAACTATTTTTCTTTAGGTGTAGAATTATAATGTCATTTATTAATTATAGTATAATTCTTAATTTTTAAAATTTATTTATAATCAAGTGACATTTGATTAATCATCTCAATTTAGTTTTTGACTAATAGTTCTTAATGTATGTGATCTATATTATATTCTTAATAAGTTGATCCAAATATAAATCACAATCATAATGGAAATATAATTAAATAACTTAATTTATTATCAATTCAATAATTAATTGCTTTATATTTAAAGATCTAATACATTATTTAACAACGTGTCATAATCCCTAAAAAAATTAGAAAAGTTGTGTGATTTAACTGAACCTTTCAGTGATTATTTTGTTAGCGTAATCATCATCCTTTCATTATGAATGTTTTGATTTAGATATTATAGCACGGAGTGCATCTGCTCTATTAAATCATGTTTATTCTTAATGCCATAATTATTGATCATTTAAATAATATTTGAAACTCTTTTCAAATCTTATTTGATCACGTGCTAGGGTTTCACAATTAATGCTATTTGAGAGATATAAAATATTTTCTCTAATTCACATAGGTTAATGAATCTTTTCTTAATCACTCAAATACCTTCATATAGCTCATGTTATATCCAATATATACTTAATTATTACACTTGATTAGAAAAACATGTAGTCCTTATCAAAACATAACATTTATTATATAAGATGATTTAATGATCTCAATTCTAAAAATCACCTAAATAACTGTCATATAAGCCTTTTAATAAACACAAGTGATCTTTTCATATAAAATCTCTATGTGAGTTGGTTCAATGGCATCTCATGTGACAAGTATCTATATATTAGCTCTAGATATCCCTTATACATAAGTTTATTATAATAATAATTACTTTTTCATAAAAGAAAGAATATAATATATACCAGTCTCAACTACTCTAATTAATGTCCAATCTTAATAAAACATCAACCAAGAACTTTTAAAAACAATGTAATCACATAATAATAACTTTATAATTTTCTTTGCAAAATATTTTTATTTCAAGAAATTTATATTTACTCTAAACTCATTAATCAAACATAAATGATTATGAAATATAAATAATATCATTATTAATAATAAATATATTTTTACATGAACAAAATTAATGCTACATTTAACCAATCAATTTTATATAAGGCATATAGACTTACATGTGTATCCTCTTTCATCACGTGTTTAGGCATTGGATTATTCTAAAATAGGTTTTTGAAAGTCGTCCTTATTTTCATTTGATTTCCAAGTCTAGGAGATGTTCATAATAGTATCATTGGGTTTAAATGATGTTTGATATAGCTAGTGCGATTAGTACTTAAAAATACATTTTTATCAAGGTTTTATATTATCATTTTGCATTTGAAGTATCAATAACTCCTTAACTAAAATATGTTCTACAATAACAAGTCTAATACCATAAGATACCTTTAATTTATGGTAAATGCTCATCTTAAATGCAGGCCTATCACATAAATCAAATGATTGATTGTTGAGTTTAACTACTGAAATTGAGAAGACCAAAAAGGGCTAAGTTTAGAAAAGAGATGCTGGTTCAATCTAAACTAGAACACCATTCGGTTATTGGATCATAACTGGAGTTGTAGAACTTGGATTTAGGTATACTCTAAATGGATGGAAAGCTATGATATAGGCCTAAAACTTTTATAAAGAGTCTAAGATTTAAAAAGATCATTTTCAAGTTCAAATTGCAGCAATAATGAAAAAGTCAGAATATGTCCAACAACTCAGATATTGTTTAGTGTTCAACCTCTATCTTGAGTTCTAGAAGTCCAAATACATCATTTTTTTATTACAAAGCTGAAACTATTTACCAGAACTTTCATGGGGACAATCTGTTCAAATTCTGATGTTAGCAATGACGTTTTGTTCAGACAAGAAGATAAGGATTGTCACCAAGTTAAGATGTGGCTATTTACTTAATAATTAGTCAACAAATCAATAGTTTCAAATTTTGGCCCATAAAATGAGGCATTTTTCATGCATTTAGGCATAATGGTTTTCAAATTAAGATCATGTTCTTGCTCTTTTTCTTTATATTTTTTTTTGTAATGCTTAAGTTTTGCTTTCATTAATCTCATATTTACGCTCTTCATT
>NW_011500766.1:84387-87865 GCF_000495115.2 Populus euphratica | reverse complement strand
TCATGCATAGTTTTTCCTCCTGATGCATCTCATTTTAATTTTAAGCTAGACATTATTCAACTTTTACCTTCTTTTCATGCTTAGATTTAGAAAATCCATGCTTGCATTTAAGAGAATTTGAGGAGATTTGTAACACCTATAATAACTTAAATTATAGTATGAACACTATCAAATTAAAGTTTTTTTCCTTTTCACCAAAAGATGAAGCTAAAACATGGTTATAAAATTTGAGACCAGGATCCATTTGTGTTTGGGATGAAATACAATAATAATTTTTAAAGAAGTTTTTCTCATCTCATAGAATAATTTTTTCAAAAGACAAATCATTATTTTCACTTAAAAATCAGGAGAAAGGAAACATTTTACCAATGTTGGGATAGGTATCGAGACTTGTTTAATACTTGCCTTCATCATGGTTTTGAAACATGAAGATTAGTTTTAATTTTTTTATGAAGGTTTAACACCTAGAGATGTGTAAATGGTTGAAATGACCTTCATCATGGTTTTGAAACATGAAGATTAGTTTTAATTTTTTTATGAAGGTTTAACACCTAGAGATGTGTAAATGGTTGAAATGACATGCAATGGAACTTTTAAAGATAAAGACCCTGATGAAACAATGGAGTATTTAGACTTAGCTGAAAATGCTTAAAATTAGAACGCCACATGTACTTATAAGGCATTAGGTAAAGCTTAACCTCGTATATTTAGTGAGGTATGTACAACCTTTGAAAAGATTATGACCTCCAAGCCAAGTTTGCATCTTTAGCTAGAAAAGTTAAGGCTCTAAAATTAAAAAGGAGTGGTCAATTAAGATCTGTTCAAGACATTGTGTGTCAAATTTGTGAGACTAATGAACACTCAACTAATAACTGTCCACCTTTATCTTCTTTTAAAGAATGTCTCCATAAATAAGCCCATGTTTTAAATAGTTTTGAAAGGCCCAGTTATAACCTATACTTGTAAATATACAACTCTAATTGGAGAAATCACCTAAATTTTGGTTGGAAGAGTGATAACAATAATGCATAAACTTCACAACCATTATTCTAAACACACCATAATTTCTAAAATTCTCATGGATATGCACCTCCTTAGCACCCCTCATAGAAGAAATCTTGAGGAAACATTATATGCATTCATTGAAAAGTAAGAGACAATCAATACTCAACTTGCTCAAAGCATGACAGATTTTAAAGATACTTTTACAAAATTGACATTTACTCTTAGTTTCCAAAAGAAATGTTTTAACATTTGCTCTTAGTTTCCAAAAGAAATGTCCATAACAAAATCCTAAGGGGCAATACAATACAAATACAAGTAGTTACAGAAGCCAACACATGGATCAAGTCGTATTAGTCATCACTCTTCGCAATGGTCAGGTTATTGAAAAACTCCCTCTTGAACCTTATGAGAAAAATGGAGAGTTAATCTTTGAGACTAAGAAAGGGTTAAATCTGAACATTGCAAAGAAAAGACTAATTTCTCACTAGTACTTCTATTTCCTCATGTCATGACAAAAAAAAGAAAAGTCAATCACGATTCTGAAATTTTTGATACTTTTAAACAGGAAGAAATCGAGAATGGAAAAGGCATAAAAAATATTGACATGGATCTTTTATCAAGATTGATAATAGATTTGACATTTGACATCACACCAATCGATGATTACTTTCCTGGTGAATCTTTACTTTCTCTTAGGGCAATGCCTTGGTTCACTAAAAATATCAATTTTCTTGCTTTAGGATTTTTGCTAGCTCATTTACATAACCAAGATAAAAGAAAGTTTTTGAGCCACGTGCAAAACTTTTATTGAGATAACCTTTACTTATTCAAATATTATCCTAATCAAATATTTCAAAAATGCATTCCCGATAATAAGGTAAGTAATGTCATTATATTTTATCACTCTAAGGCATGTGATAATCATTTTTTGTAAAAAAAGGACTGCAAAAATCTTATAAATTGGATTTTACTGGCTTACCATGTTCAAAGGACTCACATGCATTTTGCAAAACCTGTAAAAATTGTTAAAAGATGGGATTTATTTCAAAACATAAAGAGTCTTTAGATAATTTTTTATTAACTCTTAAGTCTCATCATAATGAAGATATGTATTGTGCAATTCATGACTCATGACTCCATTTTCATAAAGAACATGCTTGGCATAATCTTAAGAATCTAACTAAAAAAGACCTTATTTGCTAATTTTTTTAAAAATTGGATGGGAAGCCTATCTTCGACCCATAAAGGCGTTTAAGCCATTCTTGGATGTAAAACCAATGAAAGGTGTGAGTCACAATCACAGCTACCTGTATATACACATGTTTGTTTTTCAAAAAAAAGTATAATATAAATAAATAAATAAAGAGAGAAAGTGAGACTCTAGTTGACCTACATATAGTGGTATGATTGTATTTTCAGGTTCTCATCTATAAAATCTTCTCTTCCTTCCCTTTATTTCTACTCAGCCCATACATTCAACAGATATAAAAGTGCATAGAAATATAGGTTCCTCAAGTCATCATATAAGAAACATTTGTATTTTAGGTGGATCCAATCTTTGGAAGGAAATATAGTTTTTAGAATCAGCAAATCATCTTGGTCAGATACTAGTTGAGAGAAAAATTCATTTAGTATATGGGGGAGGTAACCTTAGGTTAATTAGGGAAGTGTCAATAGTTGTATTTTTATAAGGTAGTCAAGTTTTAGGGTCGTCCTCAAAGCTTTAGCATAACGGGACATCATTGAAAAAATAATTAAAGAGGAACTATATGTCTCCACAATGTCTTATTAAATGAATGCAATGTTTAAACACACTGATGCCTTCATTGCCTTACTAGGTGGTCTGGGCACATTAAAAGAGATTTTTCATATTTTCTCTTGGGCCCAACTATACATTCACCATAAAGCTATATGTTTGTTAAATATTAACGGTTTTTATGATAAATTGTTTTATTTTCTTGATCATACTATAGAACAAGAATTTCTAACATCTTCGGCACAATAAATCATAATCTCTGTGTTATTGTTGAACAATTGATTGACCAACTATAATTTTTCATTCCTGTAATTGATCCCTTCATGAGTCGTATAAATTGGTCAACTAAAGAAAGTCGTAAAAAGTTTAGATTGGATTTGAGCCTTTGTTTGTGAATCCTTGTGTCTATTGGTTTTATTAATAACATATTTTTTTTTTGTTATTTTTTATATTTTTTAAGTGTGTTTCAAGTTTGTTAGTGTTTGGTGTTTCAGGTGATGTCTTCTATACTCTATTTTTCTACCTTAGGACATTAAGGACAATGTCTCGTTTTGGTTAGAGAAAAATGATAGTAGTTGATATTAAAAAAAAAAAGAATAAACTAACTATATTTTCTATTTGCAAAACTGTTATTACTACGATGACATAGTAAATGAGTTCTTTTATTAAAGTGACTTTTGAGACGCATCTTAGTAAACATTTTTAACAAGGTCTATC
>NW_011500766.1:82562-84327 GCF_000495115.2 Populus euphratica | reverse complement strand
TTGAAATATTTAGGTTTACAAACTCTCGTATTATTATCACTTAATTCTGCTCATATAATTATTAACAAGTATTCTTAAACTTTTATTTTCACACACACACTTTAATATATGATTGTGGGTTATAGATTGGATTATTATATTATTTATATTTTTTTTTGTTAAAGCTAACAATTAAGGGAAATGGATAGTATATAATTTGAAAAAAAATAAAAATGATGATAATAAAAATGTAGATAACTTTGGTTTCGTAGCCTCCCTAGCCTAAGCAATTAAGCTCAGAGGGGTGTTTTAACACCTAATACCCTAAAATCAACTGACTTGGGAGCAATTGACTCAATGCTTATTATATGAGTTGACCAGAAAAGCTTAAGGGAATTAAACATTGCACTATCTATGTATCAGTATCTGCAACTTGAGTTACTAAGTTTGTAGGGGTGTTTCAACACCTAATGCACAAAGACCAACTGGTTTGGCAGTCATTAGCTAAAAGCTCGTTACATGATTTAAAGATGCATTATGTTTTAAGTTATATGCATATATATTAAAAAAAAAGGAAAAAAAAGAAAATGATAATAATCCCAACCCAAGAAAGTTAACCTCAAACATTATTATTTTTTTGTTTTCTTCCAAGTAAAGCCCCATAACTATGTGTTAATTGATTACACATAAAAGGAAAGTTTATTAATATCTTGTTTAAGAGGTATTGAGTAGATATATAAATTTAATAAGAGTTTATTTATTTGGATAGATTAATAGAATTTAAATGATGAATGCCTTGCTTTGTGGCATTTATAAATTATTTTTCTATTTTAACGCTTTGATTACTAAAGACTAGTAATAAGCTGGTTAGGAGGTGTGATTAGTACTTAAAAGTATATTTTTATTAATGTACTTAAAAGTGTATTTTTATCAAAGTTTTATATCAGTATTTTGCACTTGAAGTATCAATAACTCCTTAACTAAAACATGTTTTATAATAACAAGTCTGATACCATAAGATACCTCTAATTTATAGTAAATGTTCATCTTAAATGCAGGCTATCACATAAATAAAAGGATTAATTGATGAGTGTAAGTATTGAAATTGAAAGGATAAAGATAGGGCCAAATTCAGAAAAAAGATGTCGGTTCAGTCCAAACTGGAACATTGTTCAGTTATTGGGTTATATTTGGAGCTGTAAAACTTGGATTTAGGTATGCTCTATATGGATGGAAAGCTAAGATATAGGTCTAAAACATTCATAAGGAACACAAAACTCAATTATGCTGTTTGAAATTCCAAATCTTAGCAACTATAAAAAAAACCTGAATTTATTGTAGCCCAGACACTATCCAGTGTTCAGCCCATATCTCAAGTTTTAGAAGTTCAAATATCCTAAATTCTTTTTGAAAAGTTGAGATAATTTTCTAGAACTTTCATTGTTCAAGTTTGTCTAAATTTTGATATTAGCAATGACGTTTTATTCAGACAAGAAGATAAGGATTGTCCCAAGTCAAAATGTCACCACCCATTTAATAATTAGTCAATAAATCAATAGTTTTTAATTTTAGCCTATAAAAAAGGCATTTACCATGCATTTAGGTATTTTGGTTTTTAGATCAAGATTATGTTCTTGCTATCTCTTTATTGTAATGCTTAAGTTTTGCTTATATTAATATCTTGTTTATGCTTTTCATTTTCTTTTCTTTACTTACTTAACTTATATCTTATTTATGTTCTTATTTAGTTTGTTCATGTTTTTCTTTTTCATTATGTTTAACTAAG
>NW_011500766.1:68582-82471 GCF_000495115.2 Populus euphratica | reverse complement strand
GATACAAACATGTTTTGTATTTGTTATCTTATTCACTCTTAATACTTTACTTGTTAAATGATCCACACTCTTGTACTTGAAAGAAAATATCAATCTTTTAATTGTGTTATAGTGCTTGTGTTGTTCATTGTATTTTCAGCTTAAAGGTTTTGATATATCACTGAGTTACTACTTGCTTAACATTGCCTACCTAGTTTTCACCCTTTGAAAGAATCATGTGGTAAGTAAGGCATGTAAACACTTTATTATTAGGTATATCCTTGGCTTGTTGAGCCATCCATTTAGCTTTCCCATAAAACATGTATTTTTTCCTAGTACTAACATTCGTGACCAACACCAGCCTTTTATCATGGTCGATTTTTTTTCTTTTTATTGCTCTTTTTTTAAAGAAGCCTATCAAGCTTGGAGGCATCCACTATTTTAGCGACCTTGAGAAATAAATCATCATCTAATTTTATTTATGGATGTTTCTTGATTTTAAGGCCCTCTCGATTTGCTTGTTAAAGACTACACATCTATTAGGGTCACATTTTTAAGAGTTATACCATTTACAATATTGTTTCCTTTTAATTTTATCAGTCATGGGATAATATGTTTTTTTAGGAGCTTTATTTATCTCTCATACATTAACTGGTCAAAGATTTCTTTAGTCTTTTTTTATAAATAAAAAAAAGTATTATTTGTCTTTTTCAATTACTTTGGTAGTCTTTGCATTTTTGCTACTAGGTTTAGTAGCGCTTTTAGGCTTTTTTTAATGTCAAGATCTTAAATAGTCTTCCATCTTTGATTTTTATGATCGATATAAGCTATTATTACATCTTTTCAAACTCTTTATTAGAGTCTGAACTGGTCTATAAGTGTACCCTAATAATATTATTTGAATAATCGACATGATATATTCTTTTCAATGGCTTTTATTTTATCAATTTTGCTAGCCTTTTATCTTAATGAGCAACAACATCAATGAAGTTATAGATGTCAAAATATTTTTTTTTATGAACCTTTTCCTTATGTTTTATTGTATTCCCTTTAGTAGTAACTTTATGTATTCTTGCTCAGTTATAACCATAATGCACTTAGTTTTTAATGTCTTAAATCAAATGGTATAACTTTTTATAGCCTCTCTTAGGTCCTGGACTATTTTAGCTAATTTATCCAACGTGACCTCTAGTTCTGTCTTATAGAAATATTATGGAAACAAGTCTCCATCTTTTTTCAATTGTTGATTGAGTTGTAAGGTAATATGAGAACTAGTGGAAAGCTATTTTGATCAAAGATAAATAAATAAAACCTTAGTTTTATAAAAAGGTCAGTTGCTTCATAGCCATATTGGTTAGTGAACTTAACGATGTGTTCTCTCATTGATTTGTTATCATCTCTAAGAAATAGCTTAAAATTCATAATATTTATTTCTTTAGAGATTATGTATAATCTGTTGACCCATTTAGGTTTTAGACAATTGTAAATAGGTATTGTTGTTTGTCCTACTTCTAACCCCATCTCTTTTAAGTGTTGTGCTAATTCAACTCTGTTTATCCTTTATTTATGTTATTGATTAGTAGTAGGGGTTTGTTGTGTAATAAGATTGAAATTTTTTTGTTTTAACATGACATATGAGGTATATAATTGCCTAGTAGCAGGTTTTGTAAACGGATACAAATTATAAAGCATTAAGTAATTAGTTTATTGTTGTTCGTATACTTAGAGATCAGATAGCATTTCAGGGATATCATGACTAGGTTAGGTTATTAATATTGATGTGTTTATTATATTAGAAAATACCTTTATATACAAATTATGATTGTTATAAACACCTTCACTAGAGTGCTTGTTATTGCAAAATTCCATAAGAGATGTTTACTAGGTGCATAAGTCCAAACATTACCAATCTTATTTTGACATAACTCATTCTATATCTAATTCAATTAATAAGATATGACCTATATGGTTTGATTGACTGCCATGATATTAATATACCAAGTCATGCTTATTATATTCTCTATCTTTATCTCTAAAGAGCTTTTATATCAACATTAGATATATTTATAATATGATAGTAAGATGCTTCTTTAGAAGCAACCATAGCTAATTGACTAATATTGGTCACAATTGGTTATGTTGATCATATAACATCATCTGATTCGTAGAAAGCATTTGTGTATATTATACTAATATCCTAACATGCCCATTAATAATTGGCGGTGATGACCCTATTGGCATCGATGAAAACATAAGAAACTATATAAGGGTACTAAAAGTGTTTCCAAACTTAGTTTTGTGTTTAAGAGATTGTATGGTTTTGAATATTACTTATATACATAATTCTAATCCTATACATATATTGATATATGATAAAGAGGTTTTGTAAATTTGAAAACAAATTAAACTCCTTTTCTATTAATGCATTTATGAATCCTAGGCTAACCTATGACTTATGATTAGTTTGTTTGTTAAGTATTTTCACTCTTATTTTTTTTATTATTTGCACAAATTCAAACTATGGTGATCGATTATAACTTCTAATTACGTAATTGATTGATCCTTCAACTTTCTTCATTGATTAATGATTTTTATAGCTTGCTCAATATTTCTAATTTATTATTGATTTTAATTTTCTTCACATATCCTGTTAGGAACAATCATTATTATCTAATATATAAGTGTATTTTTATTTTATGTGTAAACATTTTGATCTCTAGCTTTTTACACTCTAAAACAATCCTTGAAGTTGAAAAGAAGGAAATATTTTGGTAATACTAAATAAAAAGGCAACATATAACATGTCTTCTGCATCCAAATCGGTTTTAAATTTTTTGATATTATGATCCAATTATATTTTTTAGAATTTTTTTAAATTATTTTTAGCTTCAAATTAAATTTTAATGTATTTTGAAATTATTTTGATATATTTATAAAAAATTATTATTATAATACATCTTCAAATTAAAAATACTTTAAAAAATAATTTTTATCATCAGGTTAAATCACCATAAACAGAACTCCAACGCTTTGACTGAACAAATAAAAGCAAATTACTATAGCTCGAAAGTGTTCTACAGACTTGCTGCTTACAACCACATCCATGAGTGTGAATTCTCCCTCTATCCTTTACGCTGGCAAAGAGGAGTTGATTCCCTCCATCACCCCCCTCCCAAACCCCATGTATGGTACAAATACGAAAGCAGGAATCACGTGGCAAATTTCTGCACAATTCTTTCTCTAAGAGATATGACTTTTGCCTAGCAGCATATGCTAGCTAGGGCTTATCGCTTCACTTCAACCATGCTCAATGAGATATCTTTCAGCAATAGTTGCATGAGTTGCAGCGCCTATGGGAAGAACATCTTCATCTATCATGAAATATGGTGAATGACCCGTGTGTATCGACCCCAATGTCTCGTTCCTCACGCCAATGTAATAGAAAGCTGCAGGGACCACTTGAGTGTAAAACGAGAAGTCCTCGGCACCCATCATTGGTGGTACCACCCTGAAGTTCGCTGGACCCAACAAATCAATTGCCACCTTCCTCACATGCTCATACATAAGATCATCATTCACGGTCGGGGGATATACCGTGGACTGATTTTCAAAGAAGTCTACTGTTGCTGAGCATCTGAAAACAGAAGCCTGTTCAACGATCACCTGTTTTCATACATACGCAAAAACTGTTTGATCAATTATTCAAATTTCACAGGTGTTCAGCAGAAAGGGACCTCGAAATATGAAGTTTCCGTTAGGATTGTGTGGCTGGAGATATACCTCTATGTCCCCACTTGAAAACCATAAAACAATGTTTCTTTTTTCATGCTTAGACTAGAAAGGGAAGAGATCATGGAAGGTGGTTTCTTAATTTCCCATGCAGAAGGTCATGCAGGCCCCCGTATAGCTAGCCCACAGGTAAGCAACCATGCAATAATTTAAATCATGATAGCCTACGTGTCTACTGGTTGAATTCAGTTCCAACTATACTCAGTGGAAGTGGTGTTGAATCGAATTAATAAAAGGGGAATTAGAACAAATTAACCTCTTCGATTCTTTGAAGAAGTTGATTAAAGCTTGTGTTAGAGAAAGCCCTGAAAGTACCACCGAGTATAACGGTGTCTGGAATCATGTCCAGATCATTGCCTCCATCCATTGTGGTAACAGACACTACCTGTTTAGTGAAAGTGAGTAATTATCAGTTAGCGAAATTACAATTCTGATGGTGGTAAACAGTTTTGGAAAGCCAAGTTTTCTAGCATGGACACCTGAGAGTCCAATGGATTTGCTTCACGAGACACAATGCTCTGTAAGCTGATTACAGCTGCAGAGGCAGCCAGAATGGGGTCAACAGAGTGGTGAGGGGTGCCAGCATGGCCCATTTTGCCATTAATTATTGCTCTGAAGAAGCCGCATCCAGCAAGCAAAGGACCAGGCCTTGAACCAACGATGGCAGTAGGATGCTCATGGGATACATGAACTGCAAATATAGCTTCCACATCCTCTAGAGCCCCATCTCCTATCATCCGTTTTGCTCCATTCCCCGCTTCCTCTGCTGGCTGAAAGAGCAGTATTACAGTTCCCTGTAATTGCAACAGTGAAACTAACAAGTTTAGAAATCCACCGTGGTATCATCAAAACATGAATAAAGCTTTTAAAGTATAATTTAGAGAAAGTTGGATAAGTTTCCCATTCAAGATAGAGCTAGGGTGCATTCACAGACATGGAAGATGGTTATCATTTTCTATTGATTTCATCAGTCAACTCAAGCTGATAAAGAGGAGAATTAGCATGCACGTCTATGTCAACCTGTAGAATTTTTTTGTTTAATTATGACCTAGTTTTATAAAACCACTGATTCCTTAGGAACATCAAAGACCCATTTAAGCTGCTCAGGAGTCTGAAAAGTCACAAGCGTTTTAATTATCCAAAATTAATCACTTCATTTAAGACTAATAAAATACCAAAACCTAATTTCATTTCACTAGACAATGATTCTCTCTCCTCGAAGTGTCAAATCTTTAAGCACTTCACTCGGATTATATGATTTAATCCTTAATTTAAGCGGGAGCCATGGACAGGATTTTGTTTATGCGAAAGAAGCGTGCACTAAATAATTCATTAATCCTCTCTTTCGATATATTTTAGTCACATAATAAAGCCATTGTGGGAAACTAGATTCCTGGCCAATTCATTTCTTTAAGCAAAAGATTCTAAGCTTAAAGCACGCTCCCAGATAAGACAAAGTAAGAAACAAATCTATGGTCGTAGAGCACTACCTAGAGCACTAAAATGAAGTCCTTTAGCATGTGAACGAATAATAAAAGCAAACAGGCATTCATTATAAAAAGGCTTAATGCAAACTGAATAAAGGTCAAGCTCGCTTTCAAGATATAATAATTTTGGTGGAAAAAAAGAGAGGTTCCAGGTGTTTTACATCTATTTTACAATCATTAATTTGATTATTACCTTAACTCCTTCCAAAAAGCATGTGAGGTTGCCTTAATCTATGACAAAAGTCTTCAGTTAGACTAATTCCAAAATGATCGAGGAGCATCACGAATGTAACGTCCATAGTTTGCTTGGCAAGGAGAAATACCGTGATTTTTCGTTTTCTTCAAAATCGATAGCAAGATGGCCAATAAAAGTTTTTTTTTTTTTTGCAATATAAACTCCAATAAAATATGTCGTCTCTGTAGCTTGTAGGACTAGAATACCAGATTCGTCTCAATTTTTAAAATGGTGATGCTTGACGGATCGCAAGCTAAAAGCATGCAGAGATTTACTTTACTCCTGTACAGATCCAAATCTTCTGTCTCTTGTCCATGCATGCATCAAAACTTATTTGTGTTTATAATGATTACATCTAAGCATAGCAAATAATCTCAAAGTCACATCAGTAGCTCTTTTGTAAGCATATACTGTACACAAAATGTGATATCCCACTTAAAAGTGGTAACATGCTTGAGCACAGACTAAAGCGAACACACAAAAATGCCCATGAGAACAGAAGAAATTAATAAGCCCATGTATAATTTATGCACTCAAGGACGTGACTGACTTGCACGTTAAAGGCAGTCGCTTTCCTAAACTTATGAAGACGAAAGCATGAGCTAGAAATCCTAGAAAAGAAGAGAAAACATGCATTACGAGATGCCCAGAAATCTAAACCAACTCTGACGTGTTTGAGAGGGCGTGGTGGTGATTTTGTCTTCTAGCCGACAATTTTCAAAGCCGAGTTAAATTCTTTTTCTCATACATAGATGCTTGTTGGGTTTGAGAATTTCGTGCCTATAATCAATCCTCAATTGGTGGGTTCAAATATTGGGGAGAGAGAAAGATAATTGTTCCAAATGATATTCATATAGACCATGAATTCAAAAACCAAACTGGAGAGTGAAGACAGGTAAAAAAAGGACACCAGCGGCAGATGGGAAATAACGAAGGAAAAGTGAAAAAGCCTATGCGGTTTACGGCCAATTATGGATAAGAGAAAGTTATACAAACCCCTTCCCTGTTCTTTTTTCAGAGACCAATGCTAGCCACTCGAAATTGAGGCCCAACAGACACAATATACTCCTTTTGCCTATTTCCATAGCATCATGTTGCACCCAGTACACCACAAATAGTATTCTCTCCAAAAACCCAATATACTCTATAAATTTATGAACAGATTAAAAAAAGAAGAAAAAGACTACAATGATTTCTTATTGGAAATGGTAATTTGAATCGTAACTATCAGGATTTGTTTAAGATCTTGATGTTCAATAAGGAACTTCTTTTAGGATTTACAATATAATTAAGAGAACAAACCTTCAAGAGATGTTCGCGGCTCTTCAGAATCTTGGCAGCACCCATCAGCATTGCGACATGAGCATCATGCCCACAAGCATGCATTTTGCCGGCCACTTTGCTTTTATGCTTCCATTCTACAGCTTCCTGAAACAGGCAACCCCAGGATTTCTTACAGTGAGATCCGGAGAGAGTATCCTATGGAGACTCTAATAACTACTGCAATGCCAATCCATTCCACGTATTTTGTCACTATGCTCTTCACCACTTTTACATTAGAACACGAATATAGTTTAATTTGTCTCATCTCAGGTGTCACATTAAATCTGACTTATTTTAATAATTAAATACTGACAAACAAATAGTTGAGTCATAAATATTCCTTATAATTAAATTATTGTCGCGCTAGATTTGATTCATCTTCACAGGCCACTAATAAAATAATAAATTTGAATTAGGGCTTGATATAAAACATGCAGCAAGCTGGAAATCTCTGTAACAAGTAATTTATATCAGACATTTTTATGCAGCTACTTCAAAACTAATACACTAGAAAAGAAAATAGATTATGATAGATAATCTAGCCATCTGATTTCATTTCCTTAATTTCCTGCTTTTTTCAAGGAAAAAAAGGGAGATGAAAAGAAGAAATTAGAAAATAAAAAACAACAAATCAAGCCCCAAAAAGGCTGATTTTTCCTTAAAGCCTCTGAGTTACAAGATATCCTTGCCAAGTACAGTAACATAATCTCCAAGAACAATACACATGCATGCATATGATAACACATATACATCAACAGATAAAATAAAACTTTGAAGCTAGGCTAAGCTACCTGAATTGGCAGAGCATCCATATCAGCTCGAACAGCCACAAAGGGAGGTCCACCCGTGCCGATCCAAGCCCGAATACCCGTTTGAGCTAAAGGATACATATATTCAATCCCCATCCCATCCAACTCATCTCTAACTAACTCGCTCGTTTTGATTTCTTCAAAAGCAAGCTCAGGATTCTCGTGAATCTTCCTCCTCAAGCTCTTTAACCATGTAACCGTCTCTGGCTGCCGTGCCAGGGCCAAAACAGCCTCCGAGCATGTCTTGGTCCACACCTCACAGCTGGTTGACGACGGTTTTCCCTCGGTGGGTTTTGATTGGTTTTTTGGCTTGGAATTCAAGGAATTAACACTGCTTAAGGTACCGTCAAGACAAGAATATGAATAGTCACCATCATAATAATTATTCTTATTATTACATGTGATTGGGCTTGGGCTTGTGCTTGTTGCTGAAGGAGAAGAGGATGGTGATGAGATGATAGAGTTAAAAGATATTACAAGTGAGAGAAAGAGCACTGAGAGATTTTTGAGAGAATTCATTTTTTTTTCCTCTTTCTTAAAGAAGAGAGAGAGACGGTTGCAGAGATAGAATTTAAGGGAGGGGAAATTGAGAGAATATGTGAATATTTTAAAGGGTATTGAAGCACGTGGGGATAAAGGGTAGAAGAAATAGTGCACGTGATAGAATATGTACATAAAAAAGTTAAAGGGCGTCAAATCGTTGCAGGAGGGGTCCACCACTTCCACGAGTTTTAACTTATTTTTATTACCATTTTATTTTATAAACTCTCATCGCTTGCTAATATTATATCCTGTTATAACTCTAAAATTAAATGTTTATTGACAATAATTAATGATACTAGGATGAATGATCTTCTTATTCCATCCCTTCTTTAAAAAGAAATATTTATAATTTTAAATCTTTAAGATATAGTATTAGATAATTTGTAATTTGAGAATAACTTTGTATAAAGATTAAATTAAATTAATTATTTAAGTAATGTTTAGTTAATTTTTTGGAATAGAATGAATAAAAATAATTGGTGTAGAAAATCTCATCTATCTTTTGTTTTAGTAAAACATAAATAAATTTATTTTAGAAACAAATTTACATTATATATCTAATTTTGTTCCTTAAAATAAAACCTTTTTGTTGTTTTTATTTTAAAATATTAAACAAATACAACTTTATTACTCATGAATTATCAAACGACCATATCAACCGTCCACGACTTCTGCTTTACACAAACGCCAAGTATTTACAGGAGCCATGGCTAATCATGAAACCTTTTTTTTTTTTTAAATTGAAATCCAATGCTGTTCGTGCCAATATTATCCATTTATAACTCATCTGTTGCCGTACAAAAATGGTCATGATTATACCGTGTTCTTTAAAAGAACTAAAATTGAGAATGGAATACGAAACATATATCATATAACTTTTTTTAACAAGAATGATATATTATAGTTTATTTTTAAAATATTAAAATAATAATATATTAAAATAATTTAAATTAATTATAATTAATTATTTAAATTCATAATTCCGATCATGATATCATAGAAATTCATAAAATTCAAATTCAAACAAATAATAAAATTCAAACCCAAATAACTCATTATTAAAAGTTTAAATTAAAAATAAAAATATTTAATTAATTTTTTTTTAAAATAACATGAGAGAATACCAATCAAATTATCAAACCTATCTTTCAAGTCATCCATCTCATTAGATTTAATAATTTTTTATTTTTTTTAATTATTTTTATTTAATTACACAATAACATGGCAGGTGAAACTATTTTTCTACCAAACGAAATAAATTATAAAAATAAACAGGACATGCGTGTGGGACTATAAAAATAAATTTTTTCAAAGTAAAAAAAAAACACACTTGAAAAAAAAAGATGATTTTTTTTATTTTTTGATTTTTTTTATTTTTTTAACTTTAAAAAGCTTAAAATCCATTAAGTAAAAAACTATTATAAAAAATTCATAAACAGGTCAGAGTCCTAAGCATACCCACATGCTTAGCTCATAAAAAGAGAAATTTGTAAACAAAAAAATTAATTAATTTAAAAAAACTTAAGTGAACCTAAGTAAATCTATTAAATTAGCAATACGTATCCTGCATTCCATTGAATTTAATAAAAAAATTCTTAAATTATATTTCATTTAGTTACAAAAAATTAGTTGTGTGAAACTCTTTTTTATCAAAAATAAATTGTTTTGAAAAGAACGTTAAAAAAACAAGTGAGTGGGACTAAAAATACATTGAAAGGGGAAAATATATATTTTTAAGAGAAAAAAAGATGTTTAAATAATAAAAGGTGATTTTTTATCATTATTTTTAACTTTGAAGGTTGAAAATATATTAAAAAACATTTTAAAAAAACAATGCAGGTGCCTCAGCCTGCTCATATATAGTGGCCTAGCCTACGAGCCAAACCTCTTTTTTATTTTCTAAACATTAGAGGGTGGAGGAGTCCACCTTTTATTTTTTAATAAAAAAATATAGATGATGCTTTGTATATGTCCCCAAACTCTAGTGATTAGAGGGTTGCTAAAAAATCCAGGTAAGGATATTTATGTTTAAAAAATTATAATTTTTACTTTAAACACCTTATAAATCTTGATAACCTGATTTATTGTCTCAAATAAACTAATAAATGGTCAAGAAACTCAAAATTAACTTGAAATAAAAAAAAATTCTGAGGTCTAATCTACTATCTCAAGCCATATAATGTTAAAAAAAATACCTTAAATAAACTCTTATCATTGAATGCAATTCATTGACACCAAAATCTTTTTTTTGGTCAAAATCGGTGTTAATTTATATATTTTTTTCTTTACCACTGAAATATGGTAACTTTTTATTTCATCTCTCAAACTAAAGATTAAAAAATAAAAAAAATAAAGTCATGAGCCAAATTTTATTTTTTCTAAACTAAAGGGATAGAAAAACTATATTATAAAACATATAGGAACTAAAGTGAACTTTTCAGGCTACTTTTAAAACCATTACCAACATATACCTTTTTTCTTGTACAAATACTATTTCCCTATGAATATTTTTTTCCTCTTGTATTTTACTAACTTAAACAAATGCTATTTTTCTATATATATTTTTTTCCTCCTATATTTTACTAACTTAAACACCAGAAGCTTTCCTAGTTCGATAAGGGATTTATTTTTTAGAAAAGCATGGAATGGTCTAACCCAAGCACTTAAGTCTAAGATACAGCCGTGAAAATGCCAAATTCAATTTGAAATTTTTTACAACTTCATTAGTTGCATCATTAATAAGGACCTGAATAAAAGCTAGAAGCTTTCCTAGTTTGATAAGGGATTTATTTTTCAGAAAAGCATGGAACGGCCTAGCCCAAGCACTTAAGCTCAAGATATAGTCGTGAAAATTTCAAATTCAATTTAAAATTTTTTAAAACTTCATTAATTGCATCATTAATAATGACCCAAATAAAAGCTAGTTTAATCAAGTTTCACTCCACACTTAAAATTTCTTTCAATGGCCGATAACTTAAAAACACTAAAACATGAGAGGGTAACAAAATTCCCCACTACAAATACACCAGCTCCTCCAAATCTTCAACAATTTACCTATCAAATGCAAGCGTTCATGATGTTGCTCTAAATATACAACAACAACTTATTATTCCACTCCTTCAACAACAAACACAACATCTAACTTTATTTTTTATGCCATTAAATGCACAAAGACAATTTTAATTTCTTAAAAGAACAAGGAAAAATGATGTGTAAAAAAGTAGGCACCATATCACTTACAGTACAACCTTTGGAAAGAATCATTTTATCTATAAAAAGTGTTACCAAACTAGACATTCAAAACATGAATTTAATTTTAATGGCAAAACACTATAGCCTCAACAAGTTCTAACCAAGTTCTAACCACATGAATAACTATCACCATTGATCTTTTTGATAACTTATTTTTTACACCAAAACATGGCCAATGTCTTTTTAAAAAATATATAAAAATAGCTAGAAATACATTTTCAATAAGATTAAGTTAATTTTCATCCTTTTCATAATTTTTGGTATTTTTTTTATTTCATTTTGAGTGTCAAATTAAGATAAAAAGAATAAAAGAATAAAAATATATAATCTTTTAGCTAAATATTAGGATAAAAAAGATTTTCATAAAATATATTAGTTAATTGTTGGGATAAAAAAAATTCATTTAAAATATTTCAGTTAATTATCGAGATAAAAAAAGGATTTCTATAAAATATTCCAATTAATTAATATGAGTAAAGGATTTTCATAAAAATCCTCTAGTTAATTACTTAGATAAAACAAATTCTCATAAAAAATTTATGGAATCAAAAGGATTCTAATTAAAACCTTGCAATTAATTGATTTTTTTATTTTTTAAATGGGTGCAACATTATAAGTTTAGGTTACTAACGAAGAACAAGAATAAAAAAAAATAAAGAAAACTCTTAGAGAATGAGAGGAAAAAATAGAAAGAGAAAAAAAAAGAAGAATTTAACAAAAAAAACTTTATCCTTCACTCTTTCATCCTTCATGCCCCAACCACCAAGCACCTACACCCATCATTATTCTCTTTTCATAAAAACAAACCACCTTACTCCCTCATTTACCTAACTAAAACAACCATTATAACCATACCAATAATAATCACCTCCATTATAACAATACTAGCAGTAATCACCCTTCATCATAACATCAAATTTTATTTCCACAAAGAATCCTAACCATCACTTCAATATTATCTTCCATCATCAAACAACCATAAACCTACACTTCCTCTCTCACTATATTAACTTTAACTTCAATTACATTACCTTCCTGACTACACCATGATAAGTCTACCATTTGCAACCCCTCATTCATTCAACCTTTCTGCTATAGTTTCTATTTATTCAAAATTATCATTTTCGGTCAACAACAATAATCACTCTCACTGAAGCCTCCATCTTTGATCTATACCTTTCCTTTTCATTTTCCATTTTAACGAACCACTTCACCCACTGTCCAATCATGCTCCTTCTACTCACCATTGAACCTCCTTTAAATTTTAGCTTCAACCCACCTAAATTAAATCACAAATAAGCTTTTAATCTAACCTAAAATCATAATTTCCAAACGCAAAAAAATAACCCAAAAAAATTTATAGAGTAGGTGTTGTCACTTTAAAGTAGACTGTTTCAACATCACAATAATGACAACAACATTGCTACAAATTCTACTCTACTTGTCGATGTTCAATCCACTAAAGATGAAGAAGAAGTCAAGAAAGTTTCTAAATTTATATCATGTAGTGATTCTAAAGATCTTGCAAATAAATACATTAAGGACATGCTAATTTCTAATAATTCTTATAGGGATATTATGAAAGATTATCTTGAAGTTTTTTTTTTATATACAAAGGTTTAAGTATTGAAAGTCATAGATAATGATAATGTCATGTTTGAAGAAAATGAATGTTTGAATAAACTACAAGTACACTTTATAGGAATATAAAATATAACAAATATGGATCTTAACATAAAATTTTTATAAATTAAATTTTAAAGTTCATGGGTCAAAGGCATGCTATGTGAATATGTTAGCTACAATGTTATATTTGATGTATCTTTTTCTTTGGAGTGGTCAACTTCAATTTCTAACAGGTAACTCTAGGGCTAATTTTTCAGAAGTAGAGGGATGACATGAGGAAATTTCTTCAATATCTAAAAATAATAATGTTTATTATATTATTTCATTAATGATTAAAAATTTTAGATGTTGAAGACTTTAAGAAGAGTCTAAGATGTAGTTTAGTAAATCAAGCATAATGTTTAATTCGATTCTTGAATTAAGATGAAATTTTGACAGAAGAATCAAAAAGTCTTGTTTTATATTGGTTAAAATATCATGATGATTACAGATTTAGAAAGTCTTAAAGTATGGGTTGAAAGTTACTATATAAGATTATCTTTATTTACCTTGTTGTATTTATATATTTTTTCTATTTAGATTAGAACTTTTAATATAATTAGTACTTTACTATTTTGAAATTCGAATGCTAAATGGATTATATTAGTTAGGTAAGTTTTAATTAGAAATCTTTTTTTATAAAGGATTTTAGTTTTAATTAAGAATCCTGACACGACCAAAATATTGATGTCATATCCCAAGTGCAGAAGTGTCAAAGTAATAAATAACTCGATATTCTGAAGTCGAACCATATGAAGGTTAACTTTAAAAAAATAACAAAAACAACAACAACAATGATGATGATGA
>NW_011500766.1:53324-68360 GCF_000495115.2 Populus euphratica | reverse complement strand
TATTTGTTGTACCAAGGGTTGTTCAACACAAATCTAGATTAACTATTTAATAAGCAATGTATTAAAAGTGGATAAGATAATAAATATAAAACATGTTAGTATCAAACATTAAAGTCTATATTGAGTTTACTATACTTATTCTTATACCATTAGTGTAACGTTTTTACCTTAACATAATAAACTTAGTTAAACATAATGAAGAAGAGAAATATAAATAAATAAGAGGAGAACATGATTATGTACGTATAGTAAAGGATATGGAAGATATTAACAAGAGATTAATGAAAGCAAAACTTAAATATTATAAAAATATAAAGAAATAAAGCAAAAATATGATATTGATTTGAAAACCAAGATATCTAAATGCATAACAAATGTCTCATTTTATAAGTCAAAATTTAAAATTATTGATTTAATGACTAATTATTGAG
The DNA here is from genome assembly GCF_000495115.2 of Populus euphratica. NCBI lineage: Eukaryota > Viridiplantae > Streptophyta > Magnoliopsida > Malpighiales > Salicaceae > Populus > Populus euphratica. The sequence goes on along the minus strand of NW_011500766.1, from coordinate 67,929 downwards.
TGGGTAACCACCTCTTGATTTTGTGACAATACTTATCTTCTTGTCTAAATAAAATATTATTAATAACATCAGAATTTGAATAGATAGTCTTCAGGAAAGTTTTGGGATATTGTCTCAACTTTTCCAACAAAAAAAGAATCGATGCATTTGGACTTCTAGAACTCGAGTTATGCGCTAAACATTAAACAGCATCTGGGCTATAACATAGATTCTGACTTCTCCATTATTGCTATAATTTGAAATTCAAAATGGCTTTTTTGAATTTTGGATTCTCATGAAAGTTTTAGGCTTTTGTCTTAGCTTTCCATCCATAAAGACCATATTTAAATCCAAGTTCTACATCTCTATTTATGATCCAGTAACCGAATGGTGTTCTAGTTTGAATTAAACCGGTATTTTTTCCCTAAGCTTAGCCCTTTCTTTATCTTCTCAATTTTAGTAGTTAAATTCATCAATCAATCCTTTGATTTATATGATAGGATTGTATTTAAGATGAACATTTACCATAAATTTAAGGTATCTTATATTATTAGATTTTTTATTATAAAGCATGTTTTAGTTAAGAAGTTATTGATACTTCAAGTGCAAAATGATGATATAAAACTTTAATAAAAATACACTTTTAAGTACTAATCAAATCATTTCCTATAAAGGATTTTAGAACTAATATAAATAGTCGTGTTTGATTTATTTTGAGAGGAAGAATATTATTCAAATTTTAATAAAATACTAGAGAGGTTTCTCTACATTTCTCTATAGCTTAGGTTTGTGACCTTAGAGCTTGAGAACCCTAATTTGTATCCACGCTATCCGCCACGTCACATATTTTGATAGGGAACTTGTTTTTGCAGAAGAGTATGAAATAACTAACCTAGACATTTCAACCCAAGATGCATCCATGAATAAATAAAATCGAATTTGAAGTTTTTATAATTTCATTAGTCATCACAAACCTTATATTTTATTTTTAGAGGTCTTTAGATACTAGTAAATAATTATGTCACAAATAATGTAATGCACTATGCATTTCGAGCTTGAATGCTTTACATAATATTTTTTATAAATTAGTTAAAACAAATTAAAGAGCCTTAGATTTGTTGGGAAAAATTATGAGTTTGACTTCAAAAGTGAAGTTTTTGAACTAATATTGAGTGGAGTGGAATTTAGATAATACTAGACTTGTTCCCTGTTCTTTTCCATGGGGCCAAATTATTATTATTTGTTTTTATAAAAAATAATGTTCGGGTGCCAAAATAAGAAGAAAAAAAATGAAATAAAAAATCACTCATGGTAAATTTGTAACCCTAACAATTAGGATGGAGCCGATCGGCGGCTCAATTAATGATATTCAAATAACTAGATAAAAATAAACAGGATTATATAACCCTTCTTTTTTTTAAAAAAAAAAAACACTATCATGACCTGAGTTATTAGAACCAAAGTGCCTAATCAAGAAAAATCATGAAATTCAAGTTTCAGTCGATCATATATTGAAGGATGAAATTGAAATAAAGAAGCTTAATTATATAAAAGGATTTAAAAAGTAGAAATTGAAAGAATTAATATCAAAAATAAAATACAAAATAAATTTATATTAATTTAAGGGTGAAATTAAAAAATAATAATTTAATAAGAACACAATTTTTTTAAAAAAGAATAAGGATTAAAATTGACATAAAAAATAAAAAAATATTGTAATTAAATGGTGAAATTAAAAACAATAATAACTTTTACAAATGAGCTGAAAAAGAAAATATAAATCAAAACAATGAGGACCAAATTGAAAAATATAATACCATCAATTTGAGTTGAAAAATAAAATTAAAAACCACTAAAACTTTACAGCAGGGCCAAGGATAAAAATTAAAAATCCAAAGAAAGAGGACCATATTAAAGAATATAATATATGGTAAATTGTGATTGAAGAATGAAATTGCAAACAAATAAAACTTCTACAAAGAGCCAAAAAAATTAAAAATTAAAAGAATAAGGACTAAAGTTGAAATATCAATAACCAAAACAGCCAAACTATAATTTTTAGAGAAGGAGAGAGAGTAGAAGAAAAAACAATAAGGTCAATTAATGCTAAACCGGAAATCCAACAAGAAAAAGATATGGAGACACTTTTAATGCCATGGCGGAAGGGTATTTTTTTTATGTCAAGAGGTGCCACAAACATATTTTTTGTTTTTTATTATTTATTTAGCAAGATATAAAATTGCCCCTAAGCTTACTTTGTAATTATAAAAAAATCATTGTGAAAAGCCAAAAAGGCTTATTGACTTCAAGCTTAAATGTTTTTATTTTAAGGGTATTTTTATAGTTTTACCATGTATTTTTATTATTTATTTTTTTATTTGTGAAAATACCAAAGTGCTCCCCTATTATAGCCAAAAAACCATTGTAAAAAAATAAAATAAAAATACCTTTGATGCCAGGTTTAATTTTTCTTGCTTTCAAAGATATCTAGATAGTTTTATTGCGTAAACAATATGAGAAAATACTTATTTATCCCCACTTTATTTGGTAATGACACATAAGCGATATGAAAAATACTTCAATGTCCTTGTAAGGTTTTGAGTTTTTTTATTGTGGAGGCAAAAATGTCATTATATTATTCAAGTAATTAAGTGAATAGTAACAATGAGTTTAAAGCTATAATACTTTTTCAAGGATTTTCACTTCTTTTTAATGATATTACTTTGATTCTAAAAACTTTCTAGGTAGAAGTCCAAAGTGCAAATACAAGTCACTCAGTTAATGAAATGATAACTAATTAACAATACACTAAAACATACGCTGGGGAGTATAATCTAAAGCACAATCTAAATAGTACTTTCCCTATACATTTTAGTGTGGCCTTAAAAAGAACATTTTTCTTTATTTTTTCTTTTTAGATTTTTTTTCAATCACTGTTTTTTTTTAATTTAACCTTTTAATATTAGATTTTTTTTTATTATCTTACTTTCATAACATGGATTGCAGATTTGGAAAGTTAACCCAGCTGGATAAGAGTTTTTTCCCCTCGTATTTAACTTTTTTTTAATTTAATCATTTAATACTGGGTCAATTATGAATTAGGCTTCATGGTTTGTTTTATTTGCTTTCTATTAGGTTATTTTAGTCTCATGACACAGTAATAATGCTTAACAGGTTAACTCGAGTTAACTCAGGTTGTTTTTTGTGTTTTTTTAAATTGAATTTTTTTTCAATTTTATCATTCAATATTGGATATGTTGAGAATTGAGCTTCATAATCTGTTTTGATTTGTTTTCTATAGGAATATTTTGGTCTCATGATTAGGGTCGTGGGTTTTGGTATTTTAACCTCGATTAAATCAAGTTGTTTTCTTTCCTTCCTAAGAGGTTATGTCGGTCTCATGTCCTTCAATATTGGATTTGGTTTTTTATTATGTTGTCCTATCTCATGAACCGGGTTGTAGGTTTGACAAGTTAATATAGTTGACGCATTTTTTTTTCCCTTTATAATTGACTTTTTCCACAATTTCATTACCTAATATTGTGTTTGATTAAGAATTATGTTTCATAATTTATTTTGGTTTGATTTTTACGAGATCATCTTGATACCTTGACTCAGAAGTAGTATTTAAAGAATTAATCCATATTGTATTGGCTCATTTATATGTCATTTTTTTAATTAAAATTCTTACAAATTTCAACGTTTAACATTGGGTTTGACATGATCGATTGAGAATTAAATTTTATAATTTGTTTTGATTCACTTTTTATAGGGTTATGACTATCTTATAACTAGAATCATAGATTTGACAAGTTAATCTAGGTTAAATCAGGTTGATTTTTTTTTTACAAGGTTATCTCGGTCTCATAATCTGAGTCATAAGTTTGATAGATTGACTTATGTCATATTTTATGTTCTTTTATATCAAACTGATGAACATATTTTTATTTCTATTAATAATACTACAAGTATATTATGTTATTAGCTAGTTTGTGTATGTATGTATGTATCTATTTGTTAGGTTCTGAATTTGAAAATTGATATGTAATTTGATGATTTTAATCTTAGTATCTTGGACCACCCTATTGCTGTACAAAGCTGAAGGGTAGGGTGGTTGGGCAGCTACTTTGTAGTCCCTCCAGGGCCGCCTAAAGACCTATTTTCTTTGCTTATTTCGGACATAATACCAAACTATAAGGAGGACATGAGTTGCGTCGTGGTATGGGGACGTGAAGAAGGGGGGGAGAGAGACTAAAAAGCATGTTGTGAAGGAGGGAAAAAAAACCTTCCTCCCTCGTCCATAAAACCAATGCAAGGGAATAAATGGTGCACAATACCATCAAAACGGTGTTGTTTCATTCTTTTTTATACTATTAACCAAAACAACGTTGTTTCATACAAAACGTGTCATTTTAGCGTTATAAAAATAAAATATCCTTAAAAGTCTATGTATCTAAATCAGTCCTTAATTTTTTATTTATGTAATTAGGTCTTTAATTGAGATTTAGATTTTAAAAATCAATTAAATTCCATCCCTATCAAGCTCAAATGTCAGCCCTAAAGTTGGTTGTCTTTTTCATTTTGGTCATTAGTTTTAAATTTTTACATTTTGACCCTCAATTAATTAACAAACTTTCTATTTCTTCATTTCGATCTAATTCGGTCAATTTCAATCCCTACATTCACATGTCTTTTCCAGTTTGGTCATTAGTTTTGGTTTTTTCGATCAAGTTCTAATTATCTATCAAACTTTACTATTTATGCAATTAAACCCTTAATTTGACCAAATTAAGTCTTACAAATTACAATTCGAACCCTGGACTTTAATTTCTTTCAATTAAAACCTTTACAAAATTATAAGTGAGTCTTTAAACATCCAATTTTGAATTTCTCTTCTTTAAATTGAATTTTCTTTACTAATAAAGCCTTAATTGGTCAAAAGTATACTGTCAAAATTTAGTTTTTATATATTTGATATTCCTCAATCAATCTTTGGCTATTTTTTAGGTGTTCCGGTAACCCTTCTCACTAATATATGTCATTATTTTGAATTTTTGAATTTTTTGTTTTTTCACACCCCCTCCCCTCTTTCTTGTGTGGGAACCCCAAAAAAATATATAATAATATCTATTATACTAATCTCTCATGCTTCTTTACCATTTTTAAACTTAGGACATTGAGCATTATCAAAGTCTCATCCCATTGGTAACTTTTCACAATCATCAATATCACGCCTATTGCTTCAATGAAAATGCCTATTGTTTCAATGAAACTTTTATAAATGTTATGCTTTAGTGCATAGTGTATTTGTAAATTCTCCTCTACTTTTATAATTATATTGTTTCCTTCTTGACGATGAATTCTTAATTAATTAATTTCTCTCTTATTAATGTTTAGGATCTCATTTATTAAATTTTTTACTTTACTTGATCCTATTTATTTTTATTTTTGGTCCCTAATCACATCAATTCCTTTTTCTTTCTTTCTTTCTTTTATTTCACTCCCTAAACTCTTTTTTTCTCTTTTTTTTTTATTATCATCATGATAAAAATTAAATTGGACCAAATATATAATTTTTTAAAACACATAGAAAAAATTGCATGTAAAAAAATAGATTATGACAAAATATATTAATATACTTGATAATTATAAAATCACGGGCTAGATTTTTTTTGTTAGATTCATTTTAATTTATTTGTCTTAAATGCTTGATCGTACTAGGAAGAGGAAACAAAAATATCCTTGACATGTATCCACAACAACTATACATACATACATATATGTATACATACATACATATAATATGCTAAAACCACCCCCACATAAATTCCACGAATTGTCTCCTCCACCGCCTCCCGTAACTGCGGCATTTGATCTGAAGCCACAAAACAAGATAAAAAAGGAAGCTGACGGCCTTGAGTAATCGACTAAATTGTTTTAGTAATAATTTTATCTTTTGTGGACGGGGCTGTATGCAAATGGCTAGGTTTTAATGATGTGTCCTCGGAAAGAAATCGGAAAAAAAAAATCGTTAATATTCATAAACAAGTTTATCCCTGTAAAGCGGGTCACAAGTGAGCAGGCAGCACCATGCGTCAACAAAGCCATCAATGGAGTTAGAACATGGTTTTGGTTTAATAATGTCTGCCGCGTGCTGATGATGTGTCAGCTGTGATATTTCAGTCCTTGTGCGCATCAGTTTAAGTGCAAAATTTTATTATTTCGTGGGTAAGATAACTTTTTTAATATAAAAAAATAAACATGCATGTTCTTTCAATGAGTTTTTTAACATAAAAAAATCTTAATTGTAAATTAAAAAGTTCACATATATATTTAATTCAATTATTTGTGCTAATAAATATATATAAAAACTCATTAATAATAACTAAAAACTAAATTAAAAAAATTAAAAGATAGATATGAACTAAAATATTTCATCTCACACCACGTATCATGTACTTGATTATATTTAATAATTTTATTTATTATAATAATTTTTTATTTATTCAAATAATAATACAAATAGACACACACATAAAAACGATTAAATAAAACTTAAAAAAAATAATAAAATGCAATGTTGCATATATTAGGAAAAAATATTATCATTTTATACGAGGATCCAGTAAAAAACAAACAATATTTAACCAAAGATTAAATTGGAAAGTTGAGTGATAGATATGGATGTTGATATCTGATCTAGAATAAATTTGTTTGTTTCACCGAGTCTTGAGGTAAATAGAAGAAATTATATTTTGACTTAGAGTAATCAAAATGTTGCATGGCTTTATAATTCTCTTACAAATAATGCACATCTAGTATTCATAGTAGACCATGTTTTCTAAGCTTATTAAATTTGCTTGTCTGGTTAAGTCCTTAGATAAATAAAAGAAATTATATTCTGATTTAGAGTAATCAAAATGTTGCATGACCTTTTGATTTACTTACAAAAAGTGCACATTCAATATTCACAATGGATCATGCCTTCCAAATTGATTTAAAAAATTATTGATTATTAATTATTAAAGTAGCTTTCTTGCTAAAGAAACTTTATTGGTATACTTAACAAGATCATAAAAATGTATATCATCCTTCTAATTCAGTGATGTTGTAGTTTTATAGAGCTTCTATTGATTGATATTTGTGATACAAGTTTAGTATAGAGGCTATTAAACCAATAATAGAGGCTAGCTCCAAGTTATTATACCAGACTTGTTGGGCTTGATTATTCCATTGAATGGCTAGTACAAGCTTGGTGAGGAGTCAGACCTGATTAAAGAGTTGTTAAAGCTCTGATAAAGTAATTATGTCAGTGTTTGTAGAGAGGTTTGTGATACGTTCCATCTCAAACATATCTTGACAGTCTATTATTGATAGTGATTAAAGATGTTAAAAAACTATTTTGAAAGAACAATTTATAGCTTTTTTATATTTTTTCCTATAAATAGTGTTAATTGATGATGCTTTAAAATTCAATATACTCAAGAATAGTGTTTTTTTTTTTTTGGTGTTTGGATAATGGATAATCATATGTTCATGTCAATATTCCCTTCTCTAGAGGTCATAAAGTTGATGGTTGGTGATAGATGACATGATCAAAGAGTTGATGTTTTCTCCCAAATATAAGAACGTTGAAGTAATAAATAATCTAACAAAATCGAGTCGAACCACATGGAGGTTAACTGTATAAATTACAAATAAAAAAATAGATAATAACATAAAAGGAGTTGAAGAGAGCTTTGAAATGCGGTACTGATGTAAGGATTTAAACAAATATATAATAATTATCAAGGTTAGAGGATTCAATAATGGTATTTTAAATAAATATAATATAAATTCTTTTTATTTACTCAACTGGAAACAACACACAAAGACGATTCCAATCGAATTATAATTTATTAACATGATTTTATTAATGATTTTATTTGAGTAATGTCAATATTTGTAAATTGTGTCAGGTATTCATAGTGATAACTTATATTAACAACAAATCAAGTTCCTTTCATATCACAGGTATCGATTATACTATATTGTTGAGCTATGAAAATGTCAAGTATTTGTTGTATCAAGGGTTGTTAAACACAAATCTAAATTAACCATACAAGCAAGGTATTAAGGGTGAGTAAGATAATAAATACAAAGCATGTTAATATCAAACATTAAAGTCAATATTGAGTTTCTACTATACTTATTCTTACACCATTAGTGTAACCTTTTCACATTGACATAATAAACTTAGCTGAACATTATGAATAAGAGAAACATAGATAAACAAGAGAATAATATAATTATATAAATATAATAAAGAAAATGAAAAGCATAAATAAGAGATTAAGAAAAATATAATATGGAATAAAACTTAAACATTACAAAATACAAAGAAAGAGAGCATGAGCAAGATCTTAATCTAAAAAACCAAGATGCCTAAATGCATGACAAATGCTTCCTTTTATATGTTAAAATTTAAAACTATTGATTTGATGAATAATTATTGAGTGGGTGACCACCTCTTGACTTGGTAACAATTCTTATCTTCTTGTTTGTCAAAAAGGTCATTGCTAACATTAGAATTTGAATAGATAGTCTGCATGAAAGTTCTCAAAAATTGTATTAGCTTTCTAACAAAACAAGAATGAGTTCATTTAGACTTCCAAAACTTGAAATATGAGTTAAACCCTGAACAATATCTGGGCTGCAAGACAGATTCTGACTTCTCTATTATTGTTACAATTTAAAGTTCAAAACGGTCCTATTGAATCTTTGACTTTTAATGAAAGTTTTAGATTTATGTCTTAGCTTTTTATCAATATAAACCATACCTAAATCCAAGTTCTATAGCTCCGGTTATGATCTAATAACCGAATGGTATTCTAATTTGAATTCAACCAGCATCTCTTTTTTAAGTTTAGTTCTTTTTTTGTCTTCTTAATTTTAGTAGTTAAACTCATCAATCAATCCTTTGATTTATATGATAGGCCTGCATTTAAAATAAACATTTACCATAAATTAAAGTTATCTTATATTATCAGAGTTGTTATTATAAAATATATTCTAGTTAAGGAGTTATTGATACTTCAAGTACAAAATGATGATATAAAACTTTGATAAAAATATATTTTAAGTAGTAATCAATAGAATAGATAACATCTATAATAAAAAAAATCCCTTTATAGGACTTAAGGACCCTCCGATGACAAAATTAATGACTTTTAGTAGGGGATTGCAATGAACGAGAGAATGAATTTAAAATTCTAAGAATAAGAGTGTTTATTTACATATGATAAATGCTCTAAAAATAAGAGAATGAATAATTAAGAGAATGAAAAAAATGAATCATTTGCTTGAATGGTTCAATGGATATTTATAATTCATGAATCTTATTGTTTTGATAGATTGAAAAAGTTGAAGAGTTATTTTTTTGTGATAACATTAATGAAAAACAAATATCTCTTATATATTATTAATGAGATAGAAAAAACATGATAAGTTATTGGAAGAGTTTTTATACAGTTATAGATATAGAAAGATAAATATTTCTGACATGAATATTTTATATTAAAAGTTTGAAAAATAAATAAATAAAATGTTATGTTTTTAACGTAGATCTACAACAATCTTCAAATCAATTAAGCTTGATATATATATTTAAGCTAAAAAATAATAAATTAGATAACTCGTAAAATTTATATTTGTTTCAACTCAATAAATAACCAAAATTTAATATATTAAATTTGATAATTTATAAGATTAGTATTTTTTCATACTAGGGTTTATGTTTTTTTCCTGAAACGTTAAAAATACTGATAATTCACAATAGCGATTTTGTACGTTAATGGTGACAACATGCTACAAGTAAATAAAGTAGGACAAAGTTAAAGAAAGTAGTGAGTGTGACAATATTATTTTCCAAATTTTTTCTGGCAACATTCGCTCGAATCAACCAACGGAGTGAAGAGATTTACTGTTTGAAAAGAAGACGCATGTGACATGGCACCCAAAATGATAGTAACGAATGGGACATGTAAATGTGGGATTATGCAATATTAATAATTTCCGTGGTGTGACATAAAGTTTTTAATCAATTGCGCATTTGTGCTTATAGATTTTGGCAAGTAGATTATCATCTCAATTGTCGTTATCAAATTGAATAAGGAAGTGATAAATGGTAGGGCCGTTTAGTTTTCTTTCACCAGAAAAAGTTAAAAAAAAAACCCAACGCTTGTGCTATTTAAGCCCATTCTCACTATGCATTTTGAGGGGAGGTATTGATGATGTCTTGATCGCATCAGCAACATCTCTTATTGTAAAAATCCCTCGTGAACTTATTAAAAAAACAAAAACTATTCTAAATATATATATAAAATCTTTTATTTCTTATAATTTTTAAGATTTACTCTTAAACAATAGAATAGAATAGAAGTTGACAAATAAACACCCATAAAACCTTTCAATTTCTCACTCTTTCTCTCCCAACTCCAAATAAAAAGAAAGAAAAAAAATACAACTCTAAAGGATGTAGTTCAAATAATTAGATTCTAGATTTATTCCCTATGAATCATTTGTTCAAATCTTATAAATTTAAAGGTTATTGAAAACTTATATGATTATTAACTTCAGGTTTCATGGGATTAGTTGAGATATGTGTAAGTTAGCTCGAATATCTATGTTAATAAAAAAATAAAAAATAAAAAACCTTAACCCTAAAAAATGTAGCTCAACTGATCCAGTTTTAAATTTGTTTTCTAGAGGTTATCAATTCGAGTCCTACAAATCTTAAGGTCATTGAAAGTTTACATGATTATTAACTTCATGACTCATGTAATTAGTCAAGATAGGTGTAAATTAGCTTGAACATCCATATTAGAAAGTTTACATGATTATTAACTTCATGACCCATGTAATTAGTCAAGATACGTGTAAATTAGTTTGAACATCCATATTAATAAAAAAGTTTAAATACTTATATTAATTAAAAAAATTTATAAAAAAATTTAAATACTTATATTAATTAAAAAAATTCATGTTCAATTTAACTTGGATGGTTTCTGTTAATGATGATATGCAATCAAAAAGAATTTCAATATTTCTTTTGTGTTTTTTGTTTTCATTAAGAGAAGAATTGGAAACGTTTTAAGGTTTTTTCGTCAATTTCACAACGAAAACTCTAATATAAGGGACACCTTCAAAAAGTTATATTGTTTGGAATGAAAAATCAGATTTTTTTTGTTCAGGAATATTTGTTTTTTTTATAAAATTCAGTGCATGTATATAATAATTTGGTCTCTCTTGAAATGTTGCCTCACTTTGAAAGAACAACACAAGCTTGAAGAGCCCCTCATTACTGGGACGGGACCATCAGAGCCGACAGAGTACCTCTAAATTAGAAGGACACTGCCATGAGTTATAAGGGCCGTGTACCTGTTCCCTAAAGAATGTGACATCGACCTTGCCAGTTCCGAGAGCTTTAAATTACATGGCAATGAAGTGTTTTGCTCCAAGATTCATTTGACGATATATATCTAAAAGATTTTTTTTTATGAATATATTTATCTAAAAGTTGACTTGTTTAAAATCAAACATTCTAGCTAACAAACAATAAAACAGAAAGAGAGGGCTGCCGAAAAGTCCTCCTGCAAGAAAAAGAGTACAAGCTGTATCCATGGAGTTCTAATGCCATGCACTACGAGTGTGTTCCGGACTGTTTATGTTGTGGAAGGTTTTTTTAAAATATTTTTAATTTAAAAAATTATTTTAAAAATGTTTTTATACTACAATATTAAACACGTATTACAAGGTCCCTGATATCTGATAAAGATATGTGTTGAATAATATATTATATTAAATCTTTATTGTTTTTTCATGATAACTTAAATATTTTGGAGTGATTTTTTTTTTTTATAATCTTGTTGCTATTTGGATGAATTTTCCAATAATCTATTTAAAACAAAATTACATATTAAATTCAGATCAATTCATAAGCAAATTTGAATTCAATTATATATCTATTATAATTTTTATATTTGGAACAAAATACTCAATAATATTGAATTCAATTATATTTTTTTTGAAATACATGTAAAAATTAATTAAATTAGTAATCTTAACTAATTTGTTTTTAATTTAAAAATTATTTTTATTATAGAAATCACTAAAATGGAGCCCATGTCATGTCATAGGCTAGACCAATTTTTTTTTTAATGTGTAAGGAAAATGTTTAGGCAATAGTAGCCTTTTTAAATAAGTAAGAGAAACTTGAGAGTTGGGTTAAACCTAAATTAATTTTATAATATAATTACTAAAAAAAACAACAAAAAAATTGGGTTAAGTCAAGCAAGGTTTACATGTAAAACCCGTGATATATTGGCAAGTAAGTTCAAAATAATCCCATAGAAGAATAGAATCATAAAAAATTAATTGTAAAAAAAGACTTGAAAAAAATATCTAAGTTAACTCGGTTTGATCTTTCAAACCTATGACTCAAAAGATTAACAAAATCCCAATAAATAAAATATTAAGGAACAAAATTGAAAAATAAAGTTCCTATAAAAAAAAGAATTAAAAACAAGACAAATAACAATTAAAATAAAATAAGAAAAATCTAAATAAAATAAAATAAACAAAGATATTAAGGGATGTAATTGAGAAATTAATTTAATTAAGATAATGATATAAAATATCGAGGGATATAATTGAAATGAAAATTTAGTTAAGAGAATTTTTTTTTTTAAAAAAAGCTGAACAATCAAAAAAATGAGAATTAAATATGGAAGATAAAAAGATCATAAGAGGGTTTAAATGAAATAAAATTTCAATTTTATGGATTATTGAAAATAAAAGAAAAAACAATAAAAAAATAAAAAACAAATATGAAAAAAAGAAAAATCAAATGGTTGCTTTGAAAATATCCAATGGAAGGCTCTAAAATTAAAGAGGAGACAGGAAGGAAAAAAAATGAAATGGCCATTGATACTAAATTTTTTTTTTGTTAATTGTACCAACCAAGAATAGAGAAAATATCATTATAAAAATTAGAGTTTGGTTGTCAAATGACTCCTGACACATCGTCTAAACAATACGTGCACTTATATAAATTTCACATGTAATTAACTTTATATATGTGCGTGCGCGCACATTTATATAAATATAAATACTAAAGTGCTTTTGATCAGACTTAATAATTTAAAAAAAAAAGACAAAAAAACCCCTTAATAAAGAGTAGAGAAAGTTTCAATATAAGAACATTCTAGTTAGTTTAGTGTGTACTTGAAATGAAAAAAAGAAAAAGAAAAAGAACCAAGAGTGTGCCTTCCAATCAATCCATTATTTTTTAATCAAAAGAACATATAAGTCATTTTATTGTGCAATTAAAAAAAATACCAACATACCCTTGTTTCCAAGGTTATTTATGTTTTTGTTGATAAGAAAAAAAATTATAATTTTATAGTTTCAATCAGTAATTATAAGTCTTAGGCAACATTAAAAATTACCACAATAAATCTACTATATCTTTTAGTTTCTTTTAATTTTCTTTACAAAAACCTTTATATTTATTTAAAATGACATAAATATAGACATTTTAAAGAAGATATAAATAAGCCTATCATGTATTATTAATTATTTATTAGATATTTTATGAGAAAAAATCATATATATATATATATTAAAAAAAACTTTTTGATGAAACATTGAATGTTGAAAAAAAATTCTTGAACTTTTCTTAAATTAAATTTAAATAAAATAAATATCCTTGTCAAATGGACAAGTGTCAAAAAGTATCATAATCTTGACAATGCTAATAATTTTTAAAAATACCATAATTTGTAATTCTAATTATTCAAAAAATCACTATACAATGCATTAATAGAGGGACATAAATTCCCTTTTCTCCATTAGAGTTGTTAGTGTAAAACTACATCACATTATGGGAGCCTATCTTTCCGCTAGCCAAACCTATGCTTGTAGTGGCAGAGCAAAAGGCACCTAACCCTATTAATATATAACAAACGTGTTATTCTTCCAGGTAATGAGAATATGGTGCTGGAGCTCTTCAAAGAAGAAGCCAGAATATTTCTCTCGATATGCTAACATTTAAATATTATACATGTTCTTCTGCAACTATAACTCATGTTTCTTTAAACGTTACTGTAACACTACCCTTTACTTTGTATTTACTGCTGGTTTTTGAAGGCAAAGAGAAAAGAAAAGGGTGACTATTTTTAAGATATTATTTTCATAATTAAATTTTTAAAAAATTACTGTAATAAATCTGATGTTCTCTCTTCTAATTTGTTTTTGCATTTTTTTAATAAATTTAATTTCATTTAATATTCAAATTAATTCAAAAAAATCAAATATAGAAAATAATTTAACATTGTAAATAAAATAGATTTAACAATGTATCAATTCAAATTCAATTGAGAGAGTTTCAAAAAGTCTATAACAACTACAAACAAATAATTATATCTAGTTTCTAAAAGAGAATTACAATGTATGTTTCCAATAAATTCTCATATAAATTGTTAGAATTAATTCTTATGGTTTGTATTAATTATTTTATATGATTTAACATGATGTAGATTATTGGGGTGAGTAAAAAAAATAAAAAAACTAATTAAACCAAGAAAAC
>NW_011500766.1:31771-52414 GCF_000495115.2 Populus euphratica | reverse complement strand
TTTTTCTTTTTTTTCGCCCCCCCCCCCCCCCCACCCATTTGATCATCCAAGATGCTGCGTTCGAGGCTCAGGTATCGGTGCTTTTCAAACGAAGAAAAATCAGTAAAAAAGAACTGTTGATGCAACAAGAGGATTTGAAGGTAGGATTGTCTTCTTTCAATTTATATCGTTGACAAAATGTTACCATGGGATCTCGACTTGGACTTTTTCCTCTTTTAATGGATGCTATTACCGCCGTGCTATATGGATTATATGTATATCTTAAATTGTGGCAGCTACCCGTCAATAAACCTTGATCCTTCTCGAGATTAAAACAAAAAATCAAATTACTGGGAACCTTAAATATCAGCTTAAAAGGGGGGAAAAGACTTAACTTTATAAGGCCCACAGGATATTGGGCTTCGGGGGGGGACAGAATGTTTCTCCTCTTTTTCATTCTGCTTTGCTCTATGACTTGAAACTTGAAGGAAGCCGGAGGATCTTAGGCCTCACTGACGAAGATTTGTATTGCCCTTTTTCTTGGTGCATGGGAGGTGATGGACCGATCCACTCATCTTAACTATGCGAGGCAAAGTTCAGTTTGATGGGGAAAACGCAACTCAAAAACCGAAAATGAAAAAAGCAAGTTTCATCATATGGTTGTACAAAACAATTATTATTAGATATTTGCTTTAATATTACATATTTCCAAATTGAAGATCCACACGGTGTTCGAGGAATATTGAGAATAATCATGTGAGGTTTTTTGATTGAGTTTTGTGCGGTTCATCTTTGAGTTTGGTGTTCGAAAAAAGAAATAGAAGGGGTTCGAGGCTGAAAAAGGTGTAAACTAGGCAATAAATCCACACAACCTTACGAATAAGATTTTAAATTATTACTTAATAAAAAAATGTTTATATTATGAAGGTGTTTGTTGATATTATAAAAGTTTTTAATTGAAAATTTATTTTATATCAATCTTATTTATAAATTTTTCATGTCATGATGACCAAAGTGGCTATAGTAAAATATCTTTTCTTTTTCAATAAAAATATTCAAAATGACTAAGTAACATAAAAAAAATAAGAAAATCAAATTGAAGAAAAATTGATTAAAAAACCTATAAAAATTTAATTTAATTTAATTTAATTTTAAAAATCTAAAATCAATTGAATCAGAGTGAACTAGATTGATTCAATTAAAACTAAACAAAATATAAATACAAAATAGATATAAAAGCTAAATTTATCTACCCCCACCCCCCAGCCTTTGTTTGGTGATCTTCTCTACCTCTTAAAAACAATTAATCCCCTCGGCCTCCCTTCCTCTCTAGTTTTATATAAACAAAAAAGTAGGAACTCTGAGGCTTTTTAGAAAGAGGAGGAAGATTATCAAATTATAATTACTAAAACTAGGGTTTTTATTTTTCCAATTGACTCATTTTCTCTTTCTTTTTCTCTTTTTAATTGATTTTTTTTAATTTTATCAATTAATATTGTATTTGATTAGGAATTAGATTTTATAATTTGTTCGGTTTGTATTTTTATTAAGTTATTTTGGTCTTATAACTCGAGAATAGTACTTAATGGTTAACTCGAGTTGACTTAACTTATTTTTTTTATTTTTTTATTAAAGTTTTTATAAATTATCATTTAACATTAGATCTATAAGGATGATTTAGAATCGAATTTTATAATTTATTTAATTTTTTTTCTATGAGGTTATTTCAGTCTCAAAACCAAAATCAAAGTCGCAAATTTAACAAGTTAAGCTGAGTTAAATAAGATTATGTTTTTATATAAGATTATCTTGATTTGATGACCCAAGTCATATATTTAGTGGATTAACGCAAGTTATTTTTTTATATATTTTTTTAATTTTTTTCTTAATCTCATACTTTAATATTGGGTTAGTTAAGGATTAGAATTTATAATTTGTTTTGAATTTTCTTTTCATGGGGTTATCTCGTTTTTATGATTCGAATTGCAAGTTTGACATGTTACCTCGAGTCATTTTTTAAGTAAAATTTTTTATTCTTTAATATTAGATTAATTGAGAATTATATTTTATAATTTAGTTTATTTTACTTTTTATAGAGCTATAATGGTCTTATAATCTGGATCATGAATTTAATATATTAACCCGGGTAAATTTGATCAATTTTTATTTTAATATTAAAAAAGATATTATTTTGAAAATTTATTTAGGGTTGTATATGTTGTTTTTTAACCCATAAAGTCAATCGGCTTAAATCAAATAGAACTTACAAGATTTTTTTTTCCTCACTAAAAAATAATTATCAATATTTAAATAATTTTTTTATATTAAAAAAATTTACTTAACTTGCAGCATATCACAAGTAAATTATCTAGTTTGTTGCTAAAATTTATATATTTACATATATATTATAACTTTGAACCCTTATAATTGTACGGATATTTAAGGGAAAAAAATCCACAATCTCTCTCTCTCTCTCTACGATTGACTTTCCATGTTACCAAACATCGTATTCCATTTGAATTAATTGGCCGCGTTTGGTAACTCGTTTTGTGGCCATAATCGCATTTCACCATTTTTTGTGGTCAATGTTCAAAACGGCAAACCTTAGTATCGTTTCACTACCCTCTACCGAATCATAACCCTCTACCGAATCATAAAGAAAAGACGAGGTGAATCCGTCATCAATTTCAACAGTCAGCGTATGGTAATTTTCATACGAAGGTGTTTATTTTAATGTTTAAAAAGCTTTTTAGAATATTTTTTTTTTATAAATTGAATTTTTTATAATTTAAAATTATTTTAATGTATTAATATTTTAATATATTTTTAATTAAAAAATACTTTTAAAAAACAACCATTTAAACACTACCGACCTATTTACAGCTACACCCCAGCACCGTTTCTCTGTGTGCGTGCGTGTGTGTTTTATTTGCCGTTCTTCATTTTCCCGATAAAAGAGAAAGAAGCTTCTATCTATATTCATCGTCAGGAAAGAAGGGTCATCTCAACACACATGACTTCAGGTAATCTCATTCTGCTCTTAATTTTTAATTTTCGCTGTCCAATTTCATTATTTGACCGTCCATTATTTGTTCTATAGTAATGGAAATTATGAAATTTTGAAATTTGGGTGGATTTGGCTGTTTCAGGTCCCAGATTATGGGAAATTTATAATTCAAGCGTTATATTAAGCTTTTCTTAATTAATTAATTAACTAAATTTTTATGATCAGCTAAATAGAGCAAAAGAAGAAATTCTACTAACATTCGATTGCATTTTTTTGAGAATTTGAATAAAATGTGCTTTGGGATTTGGCAGATTTTGTACTACAAGTTCCTGATGAGCTGGAGACAGCTCTGCAGTTGAAGACGGTGCAGTACTTGGTTGCACAGAGACCATGGCTTGGTAATGCCCAGTTCCCTTCTCTAATATTTTTAACTGTCTTGTGTGAATTCTTTTGAAGGTTTGTGTTGCAGATCTTTATGGAGTTAATGTTCGACCTGTTGCACCATATGGAAGTGCTAGTAGAAGTGTAAATGTTGATCCAGCGTTGATACACCGTTGCTTGCCTGACGAGCTGCTCTTTGAGGTATTGCACACCAAGATCAAACAAATTATTATGTTTGACAAGTTTTCTTTTGGTTTATTTGCTTGATTGACATGTGTGTATGTTCAGTGTGATTTTCATGAATAGTATTGGATAGGGTACTTGGTAGAATTTGATAATCTACTATGGCTCACAACATTTAGAATTGATGATTAACTTCTTATTGAAAATGAAACGTGATGCAGGAAATATTACTTGGTATAATACCCTCTCAACTTGAATTTTGCAGTATAGGTTATCGATTCATGTCTATAACTTTAACCCTCAATTGAATTATGAACAAGTAGCATAAATATCAATCAAAACCCTAGAAAAGCAGGGTTTTAACAGATTCTATTGTCATATTGTGTAAGGTAACAATGAAGAGAAGAAGAGAAATATCAAAGAAGAAAAGCAAATTTGAGAGTGAAAAAGGAAAAACAACAGAAGGATAATGTTGGTATGCTAGAGAGTGTATGGTGTGTGTTCAAGGTACATGAAAGTCACTGTAGTAGAGAATTATAAAGATTACCACTTAAGAGAAGTAGGAAATCTCCTAATTCCTTGGAAGTAGGAAATTGTTGTCCTGCCTGATAAGAAATTGCCGGATATCAGTTGTATAATTGCTTAGAGGCTAATTTGGATTTTGCTATTCATTTAAAGTTGGTTTCTGTAACGAAACTATACAACTGCATTATTGCAGTTAGCGCCACTAAAATTTCTGCCTTCTATATTAGTTTTAAAATCTTTGCAGATGGAAGACAACTTTGTTAGAGCTTGTGAGATACAGTGTGCAAATGTTTTTTTTTTTTGTTACTGTTTAGTAATTTTATTTGCCTTCCTTTTAATTTGATGCAATTATATCCTACACATGCCCCTTAGCAGGCTGCACTTGAAAAGGGCAAAAACTCTGAAGCCATGGAAGATGGGAACATGGAAAAGGGATTGGTACCTGCTGAAGATTTAGGCTGTGCATCTGAATCTTTTGAATCATTGTCATCTCAGATGAATGAGCTAGCTGTTTCTTCAAATTCCTCTGTAGACCTGGCAGATTCTTCAAATATGGAATCTCAGCTTGAAGATATCGATAAGAGAATTCGGGCTCTTAAAAAGAAGGTATATTTTAATCATGCCTTTTTTAGCCCTCTCTAGTGATAATGATGGCTAACGTGTTTTCCACTTATTATGTACTCTAAGGAATTATGTAAGTTGTGCTACGTAAGTGGGCCTAAAAATGATGCTAAAATTTCGACTGACTAATAATCTTGTCTGAAGAAACCGAAGATAACATGTGCATTCTTCATATTGAAAAATCTCAGTAAGATAGTGCATATATCAAATGGGATCATTGCTTTTCTATCTTCGATGATAACGATTTTTTCTTGTTGTTTTTCATTGTCTAGACTTCTGGTCAAACAGTAAAAGATGTTGTGAAATACATGAATTTTCGTGCTTCTAAAACTGATGTTTTTAATGGCCGTCACACACTGACAGATGACGAGGTATGGTCCTCTATGAGATTGCAAACAATTTTGTTTGTCATATTCTTTTACTGTATTTAGTTTTTCATTAATCTCTGATTTTAGACAGATATACAATTTGCAATGCTATACCGTCTCATAAAGAACCTGGTTTTTTGCAGATTGAAGCCGCTTTCATGTACCCTGGCTTGCCTCCCACCATGTGGAGAGCCTGCTTGAGGTATTGGACATTCTAGCCTTAATATGTTGCACACTCGAAGTTTGTGCTGATTTAATGAATGGAAAAGATAAGTAGATGTATTTGTGTGTGTTGATCTGGCTTATAAGTGACATTTTTTTTTTTTACTATTATTATTATTTATCTTTTTTTATTTGATTCTTTTAACTTTAGACTTTAAGGATGCTTACAAACAAATTACAACATTCTTTTTTATTGTTAATTACTTCGTTGCAGGTTGAGAGGAACAACATTAGGTGCTAACAATAGGATGGATATACTCTCACTTTCTACAACTAAAGTCAACAGTGATGGTGTAATTGAGCCTGAGGATGATATTTCACGGGTATCTCACAATAGGGGTCTTGCTCCTTTCACATTTGTTCCATTTGAAGAGGTATGCATTGTGTTCAATATGTTGCTGTTATCCTTATGTATGGAGCATTAAAAGCTTAAGCAGCCAAGTTCTGTCCTAGTTTTTATGTTGGACTGCTTTTTTTTTTTTTTATCACATTTGACCTTGTGTGCTGTATAGGTGGAAGCATCGGTCTTGAACCTGCCTGTGGAAAAGATGGATTATTATGTACCTGGGTAGCACCTGGACCTTTATCATTTGTAAATATGTAAAGATGCCGGAAAGATATCTTTGTACCAGATGGCGTTTTTTCCTTCTGTGTCCATTTGATGCTCTAAAATTGTATTTATCAGCTGAAATGCTGTGCTGTGTACCAAATGTTGTTATCTGTTTTGATAATGGACACAGAATTAGAAGCAGCGCACAGACGCTTGACAGTTAATTATTTTTTTTCAGTCTCTTTAGAAATGGTGAAAAATGTTAGAAATGGGATGCGAACGTGTCAAGAAAAACAAGGGGGTTGCAGTCAAATCTTTTTCAGGAAAGTTTTCTAAGATTCATGAACTAGTAATTATTACTGAGCCACGAGCCCAAATGGCATGCAGGATATTTTATCTTTGATCATCGATGGACCCTTTTTTTTTTTGTTGGAAGTAGATGACTCTTGTTCTGAAGTAGCTGATCGTTACATTCTTGGCATGCATTTCCCACGCCATTGGTTAGATCAATGCGTGCACAAACTGTATGCTACAAAATAGATTCAGTGTCTTCCAGTACTTTTGCCGGTCATTTATTGATTTGGTTGGTTATGTTGCTCGATCAAAATTCTATAGCATTTTCAGCATGCGGTGAGAGTCGCATACTGAATGTGCAAGTCGTTCTTTTAGTTGAATGTGCGGAATTTATGGGAGGTCACTCCGCTGCCAAAGCATGTACGTTCTTGATCATGCTGTCTGCTGGGATTGGACCGAAGGGCTAATTGATGCTGTACTGTAGTATTTCGAACAGACGTCATTTTGGCATTCTTGAATGGCATGAGAATTTGGGAAACAATGGAGTTTCATGTTTCTCGATCGTTTCTCTGCACTAAAATTGTCTGATATGTGGCAGTTGCCTTGAACGAGCACCAACGATGATCATAAGTTGCAAATCAGGGACAAGTTAACTTTTGATAGTGGGAATTACACGAGGAATGCTGTGAGAATAATCAAGTGCCCGGAAGCGAAAAACGAAGAAGTGATTCTTATTATGCTGATGGGAGATTCCTGAACATAACACAGAACACCTAATGAAAACAGTTTACTTAGGATATCGCTAGCTGGGGTACATAAACA
Organism: Populus euphratica; assembly: GCF_000495115.2. Classification (NCBI taxonomy): domain Eukaryota; kingdom Viridiplantae; phylum Streptophyta; class Magnoliopsida; order Malpighiales; family Salicaceae; genus Populus; species Populus euphratica. The sequence continues at coordinate 45,462 of NW_011500766.1, read as the reverse complement.
GTTCGAGAAACGCAGGCAAACGGCTGCAAGCTACATGCTGGATTTGAGCTCTTCAGACACAAGTGGATTCCATGATGGGTTCCGTGGAAGAAAAGTGTCCTGCCAAGGCAAGGGGCAAGAAACAAAGCCTCGTAAGTCGGATGCCTCCACAAAACAGTAACGGGGCTTTGCTTGTGGTTCTAATAAAAATTGTAGCTGATCAGACCAGTAGGATGCGAATCAGTAGTCAAGAAATACGTTTACAGTTGAATCGTAGTCGAAATGGATTGAATTGCAGAAATTCTCATGCCTTAAATTCAGAGGATACAAAGCAGTTAATGTCAATTTAATTACTCGTATTTTCCTGCATTTGTCAATGAAAAACACAAAGGCGACCGGAGGCATATATAAAAATATTACAAAAACGATAAATCCATATCCTAAAGATTAATAAACCCACCAAGCATACAGATCATACCACAATAACAAGATCCGAAAGGCAAAAGGGCCAAAAAAAGTATCAAAGACTGCAGGAAAACAAAGGAGGAAAACCCAGAAAGAGAAACTAATAGGATAATTGAACTTACAGAGACATAAGAGCAAGTGGGGATGATGGACATGGAGTGGGACTTGGCGTGATCGAAGGCTGCAACACAGAGGTGAGAAGCCAGGCCTAATCCCCTTTTGGAACGTGGCACATAGGTGTGCAATATGTCCATCACTTTCCCATCATTTACGAGGACATATTCTATGTATGCCTCCCTGTCTTCGGTTTCAAACCTGCGTTGCTTCTCGTTCCACACAATTCTGGGTCCTTCAGTTGCTGATGCTGTTGTTTCCGATGCTGATGCCGATGCCATCTCTCCTCTAGCGTCTGATTTCGTGTGTTCTGTCCTTTTTACGTGCCTGTGTTTTTGGTGGTTCTGGTCAAGTCGTCTGTGCGGTCATTGATTCTAGATGGCAAGACTCGGTGGTGAAGATACTTTATTAGCCAGTCAATTGGAGCCGTCCATCATCATCTGGTAAATTATAAGGCTTTAATAAAACAGATCAATCCTTACAAGTAGCCAAATTGCATACATATAATTCGCATTTTAAAATGATGGAACTCTCCGTATATGGAGTTCATCGCGAAATAAAAATAAAATAAAATTAGTTGTCCCTAGTTTTATTTTCTTGTAACTAAAAATTTAAACTAATTTTTTAAAAGTTAGGGCTGGTAGTATTAAAAATAAAATAAAAATCATTTTAAAATATCCTACATAAAATAAATTATTTCTTATTTGTTTTTAATGATAAAAAATATCTTTTGTGCTTATATATTAAAGGTTTTGCATAAACTAATACATGTATATTTGTTTTGAAGGATAAAAAACTATAATGACTTAAGACAATAATTTAGAACCTAGATAGACTATAAAACTCGATCCATACTTTTAAAATGAGCGTCGAACCCAAAGAAATGATAGATGATAAATTGAGCTATGATCCATTTATGTTCTAAAATAAATTCAAAAACCATTACTCATACTTAAAAGTATTTGTAAGCACTAGAGATTTATTTAATCGTTAATTTTAGAACTCATGAGAATTAGTCATGGAACACGCAAGCTAATTTAAATATCTCACATAAATAAATAAATAAAGTGTTTGTGAGCTCACATAGATCTAACCTAAACCTACACATAACAATAAATAGAAGCACATTTGAAGAAGAATAATCACTTATATTTTCAAAATAGGCTTTTGGTATTCGTATGAAAACCATAAAATTTTAACTTCTTTAGGACAAGATCCTTACAAAGAATGTGTCATCCATGAGTTGATTTTGATTAAAAAAGAAAAAGAAAGGTTTTGACTTCTCAAAGATAACATCCTTATAAGGAATATATCATTATCGGGTCGATTATTTTGATAAAAAAAATATTATTTATGTTTTTTAAAAGAAAACATTAAGATTCTGATTTCTCGAGGATGAAATCCTTATGAGGAATGTACCATCCTCAAATCATTTATTTGATAAAAACAAAACAACTACTTTTTTAAACAACAATGTTTCAACTTCTTAAAGATGGGATCCTTATAAGGAATGTATCATCCTTAAGTCTTTTATTTGATAAAAAAACTTTTTATTTATATTTTTTTAAGATAATAAAGTTTTGACTTCTTGAGAACATGATCTTTGTGAAGAATGTACCATTCTCAGGTCGATTCTTTGATAAAAACAAAACAATGCATAATGAAAAAAATATCAAAAATTATTATTTGACATGAATTTAACAACATTCTCGCATAGAAAATCAAATATTTATAAGCAAATACAAACAAACAAAAAACATATAGGAAAATATATCATCTATATATGAAAAACACAATACATGTCAAATATACATCCACACATCAAGACTACGATGCAAAGTAAATATACATCATTCATAATTATACATTACAGAATATCCAAAGTAAGTAGATCAAAACATTGAAGATTTGAGATTGACCTTGAGAAAGAGTTAGGATCAGATATAAATTGAAATGGGCAGTGATTATGTGTGTACCTTACATGTGGAAGTTAGACATATGTTGGGAAATGGAGGACATATTTGTCTCATGTGTGGTGTTTGAACCTACAAAATCAACAACAAACTACTAGTTCTTGGGTATAAAATTGATGTGAATATTGCTAAATTGTTTTGAATATGGGTTTGGGCATATATAATGGCAACATTTATAGTGGTTGTAGGCAATTTTAGGTCTCATTAAAAATTGTTTAAAAAGAGAAAGTTATGGTAAGTTTATTAGAGATACAAGTGAGTATGAGAGTTATGACATTGTTCTATTTAGTGGTGGGGATGGAAACCTATGGTGAAGATGAGTAAGTCTATATGATATTGACTATATAGGAACCAATAAGCTATGTTGTTGTGATTTCTAGATTTATGGAGCTGCTGTTATGGAGATGGATTTTATGGAGGTGATGTTATGAAGGATACAAGGATGTTGTTAAAGGTGGTCTTATGGCTGCAACTGAGAGAGATGGGATAAGATGAAGGGATTGGCTAATTTAGGTTTAAGAAGGAGGTTGTTAGTTATTAACATTTTGGAGGTTAGGATTTTGTCTTTTTGTTAGGCTGTTAGGTTTTTTTTTTGTCTTGATATGTTTGTTCGTATTTTGTTTTTTATTTTCTTACTTTGTTAAACTTCTTTCTATATTTGTCTATGTATATTTCCCATGCCTTTTTTTATGAGCTAATGCATTTCTATTTATAATGTTAGATCTTATTGAGAAAATAACATATCAATTAATATAATGATTTTTTTATTTTTTTATTTAATGAAAATCTAAAAATTATGGTATTTTTCATTTTTTTTCTTAAGTGTACATGATTGATTCTTTCCATATAACTACCATTTTTTTTCTTTATGACAATCTTGGTTTTTTTCACTAGAAAAACAATCAAAATCTTTATTTATTAGAATAAGTTAAATTTCTTCATTTCCATCTTAATCATAATCTAATGTTTTTAATGAACTCAAAATCTCTTCATTTCCTTCTTAATGACAATCAAAATTCTCATTAAGCTCAGCTATCATTTTTATTTTTCCTCCTTTATTATTTTATTTAACTTCCTATAATTTTGATCCTATTTTTTTCTTACCTTTCATTTTCAGTCCCCTATGCTTTTATCATTTTTATTTTCATTTATTTTTTGACAAAAAATTAGAAAATCAATGGATCAAAATAAGGTTATGACAACTACCTCCTCTTTATAATATTAAGGGTATATAAATATTTAAAGATTTACTGTCCCTGGACTTTATATAGTAAGTTGTAAACAAATAAAAAATAACACTGGAAGCATGGTTTTGTTTTTAAAAAAACAACATAAACAAATAGTCTCATTGAATGACAATTACTCTAGAAACAAAATGAATAAAATAAAACAATTATCATTAAAAGTTGACTACCCTCAACATAAATTGAACAAACAAATAGTCTTATCGAGAGATAACTAAATAAAATAAACAAAAAAAAAATAGCACCTTACCACTAAACTAGATTTGTTTAGTTAAGGTGCACACTACTTTCAATTGAAAAAGAAGTTCCTCATTGAAAGATGACTAACCTCATAGTAAATTAAATAAAAAAATAGTTTCATCAAGAGGTGATTATCCTTGAAACAAAATAAATAAAAGAAAGCAATTATAAAAAAATAAAGCAATTATCATTGAGATGATTAGCCTAAAAATAAATAAAATAGATAAATAGTTTATTCAAGAGGCAATTGCCCTTAACATAGAATCTAGATGGATCAAAATTGTAAGATGGTCAACCTTAACCTAAAACTTAAAATGGGTCAAAATGATTAGATGACAAATTTCAACATAACATGAAAAATAATTCACTCAAGATGTATGAACTTCAAACTATTAGATGAAAAATTTCAACATAAAATGAAAAATAATTCACTCAAGATATATGAACTTCATTTCATCATCTTAGGCTTTGACCTTAATTTATTCTTCTGATTCTCATAATAATAGATTCACTTATTTGCTTATTCTTGGCTTCTAAGTAGAGAATTTAGTTTTAAACCACTTTATTTTTTATATATTTTTGTCTCTTATTCCCAACTCTAATATCCATTAGCAAAATTCTATTATAAGATCTTATTTTCCCTCGAATTGTTTCAAATTTATCTTTCATAATTCAATTTTTTTTTCCCATTCCTTCTTTTAGTCTTTTAATACCTTGTTGTAACTTCCTTCAACAAATTTCGGACATTTATTTTATCCTCATGCTTAATTTTTTTAAACCATTCATTTTGCTTACTAAGCCAAGAAATAAAACTCATTCCTTTTTTTTCTACTTTTCTTTTTTTATTTATCAAGTTTATGTAATTAATATCAATATCAATCATGTAGTAGACTAAGAAATATAGGTTTTTGGAAATGCAATTATGAAGTAAAAAGTCATTGTAGTAGTTATGTCAAAGAAATATGATGAACATCTAAAAAAATAAAAAACTTTGAATAAAATTTGACTAAATTTATACTTTTATTTATTATATTTCATGAGGAAAGTATATCTTTAAGCATAACACTTCTTCACAACATCTGAATTTATAGGCTTTGACAATTCTCTACCATTTATATACAATAAAATAAATGCTCTTTATGAAAATGCTTTCTTCACTATATAAGACCCTCATAATTAGATGCCTATTTACTTTGATTTTCCCCAAGAATTTATAAAACCTTTTTCAATACCAAATCTCCTTCATGAAAATCTCATGGGTATATTTTTTTATCGTAGGCTTTAACTATTCTCTTCTGATATAGCTATGTATGATAAATTCTAGCCAACCTCTTTTCAATAATCAAGTTCAACTTCTCATATTAGACCTTAACTCATTCTAACTCCTATAACTCTATTTTTTTTTTTAATATCATTAGAGGAGGCATCTTCACTTTAAAGGGTATCATTATCGCTATCCTAAATACTAGAGAGTAAGGGTTTGCTTTTATAGATGTTTTTGTAACAATTCTATAACCATGCAATATGTATAGAAGCATTTATGCCAATATATATAGGTAATGACTATTTTTTGTATTTTTTTTATGTTCTTATTCACTACCTCTACTACCCATTCATTTTAGGTCTAAGATGATTGATCTTTCATTATTGGTTTAAATTCTGAATCATATTTTCATTGAAATTATTAGTGTTTTATGTTATTATCATCTTTGATAAATCATAACAACATACAATGTTTTTCTCGATAAACTTCAAACCACTTTCTAAGTTATATAGACATATAAATTCACTTTAATTCATTTTTTAAAATAGTTAATTGCTATCAAGATGAACTGATATCTGTTACTAGCCTTCTGATTTTTAGGAAAATCACATTAATTCTTTGTATTGCAAATGGCTAAGGTGTTGTTATATGGTAGAGAGGAATTAGTGGTGTATTTATCCTATTAGTATGATCATTGCAACTTTTCTCCATTATGGTAAAAAAGTATCCATTTTTTGCATTTTTCATGTCATTATAGTGTATTTACTTATCAGCATGATCATTGCATCTTTTCTCTATCATGGTAAAAAAGTATCTATTTTTGCATTTTTCATGTCATTATATGCATGTTGATATGTGTAACATAAACATCTTAATAGAGTTTCATAAATTCCTCTCATGTATAGAATCTCTCCATCTTAGAAATAATAAATTGACAATATCTTTAGAGTTTTTCTATCCATTTTATTCATATCGGTTGAATATTCATGATTTATAATGAACTATCTGATATCACGGTACCAAGGCTTTCCATTTGTTTCCTCCTTAACTTAACAGCAATAAATAGGGTCATTCTTTATCTTAATGTATAGAGGTTGTAATTATTTATCGTAGTTGATTTGGGTTATTGATGCTAATATGAAAAATGCATTTGCAAATCAATTCTTATCTCTATTTAGATGAGTGAACTTAACCTTTTTAAATTTGTTAGCTATCTTGACATGGTACTCCTAGTACAAATTTAACTTCTTATCTTTTATTTTTATCCTCTTTTCACTTGGCAAATTATCAATAGAAAATCACCATATACGTCAAGTTTTTTATCTTTCTTTTTAAAAATACCCTCATGCTTATGGATACTTGCCTTATATTTTGTTATGTTGTTAATGCATTAAAATTATAATTTGATTACCGTTGGATATTACTCCTTGGTTAGTGAACTGAGTATAACACCCACATCATTGCTAGATATAACTATTATCATATTAAAATACAAGGTCCACATATCTTCACCTAACTTTTTTTTTTATTTATTTTTACAACCATAATCTTTAGAGAAAAGAAGGAATGATGCAATCCAAGTAATACTAAGAGATTCGTTAAAGGTTCTGATTTGTGTAGTGACAAAACTTAGAGCTAAGTGGTCCAAGGAGGCTTTCAATGGATTTCTTCATAACATATAAGTTAAAGTGGACTTTAAGACACATTAAGGCTAAGTGGTTCAAATTTGTTAGCTATCTTGACTTATCCTTCTCTTTTAACAGCCACAATATTTTCATTTAGGAATTCATACCACATGGGATCATAATCATCAACTCTATTATCCACTAAATGATCTATTTTAGCACTTTCTTTCACTAGCTTTATAGTCAAATAAATGGTGTTATATTTCACCAATATGAGTTTCCACAATGCAATATGTTAAACAAGTAAGGCTTTTAAAAGAGATACTTGATTACATTAATTTTGGATACCATCCAAGTTCAATAATAAAATATGTAATGCTTAAGTCTTCATGCACTCCATACCAGACCATAACATATATTTTTTAGAAAAATATATTGAGATTTACAGTTCATAAACTTCTTACTCGAGTAGTACATGACTTGTCATTTTTTTCAAGAAGTATCATGCTGACAAATAACACTTCTCATAACAATTTATATCACAGTCAAATACATGATTAATGGTCTTCCTGAAACTAGTGAGTTCAAAAATTATTGATTATATAGATATTGTTTTATCTTAAGAAAATCTATTTGATAATATTCATTCTATACTCTAGGATTTTTTTTCAAAACAGGTGAATATTTCCTTCTTTGTTCTAGGCTCTAGTATAACCTATATTGCCTTGAATTTATTGATATCAACTTCAATGCCTTCATTTCATACTATGAACTTTAATAATTTTCATTTAAATATGCACTTTGACATATTCAACTTGGTCATATATTTTCTTCAAAAAGCTTTCTTAATATTTAGATATGATATTCCTTTTCATTTGACTTGAAAATCATGTCATTCATATACACTTTGATTTCTTTATGTATCATGTCATGAAACAAATTTATCATTACTCGTTTCTATGTTGCTCATGCTTTTTAGTCCAAATAGCATGACTTTGTAACAAAAGGTTTCCCAATACATGATGAAAATGTTTTTTTTTTTATTATCATTCTCCACCATACTAATTTGATTATACCTAAAAAGTCCATCCATAAAGGAATATTTAAATTATTGGCTACAATATCCACAAGTATATCAATATGAGGTAAATAAAAATTATCTTTAGAACTAGCTTTGCTTAAGTCTCTAAAATCCATGCACACTCTCACTTTTCTTCTTCTTCTTTTTCTTCGAAACCTCTATAATATTTGATAGTCATTAATGGTATTCAACCACTTCTGAGAATCTGGTTTCTCATTACTTATACATTATCAGAATATTTGATCGTATTCTTCTTGGTTTTAATTTTACTGATGTGTAATTCAAAATTAAAAGTAGCATGTGTAACATGATAACATTGTATAGCCTTAGTATATTTGTATATGATTATGCAAACACATTTGTTTATTATTTTAATAAGGCAATCATACTACTCTTCTTATCTTTAGGGACCAAAGTTCCAACCTTTAATTATATTTCATTCACTTTGGTGCCACATTCATCAATTTCAACACCTTTTGGTTTGATTTTATAAGTTGTTAATATTGTTCAATTAACTTGGCAGACTTATCCATGTGTTTCTCACCCCACTCTTTCTTGTTTATTACAACTAAGGTTTCACCAAAATTAGACCAAATACTTTCAAGGTAATTATTTTGCATTTTGAGGCAATGGTCATTTTGAATATTCATGCAAAATAAGTAGTACAAATAAAAAGATGGTAAAAAAGAAGAAAGAAAGAAAGAAGCAAAACAAAATCCACAACGAAAGGAATTGCATGACCTCATATTGATATTAAATGGATAGAATAAATTTTATAAATAAAAAGGTTATTTTCCAGCATCATGAGCTATAATTATTGAAAATATAAAACAAAGTAATGAAAATTACTTAGACTAAAAAAAATAGGGATTTCTTCGATGAACTAATTATCAAGCTCTTCTACTTCTAAATATTTTCTAAAAAGTTGAGTTACACCTATATATTAGCTTAATATATTAATGGTCAACTATTAAAAAGGCAATGTCTTAGTGCTTAAACCTAAACTATGTCATTTCTATGTGCTATAAGTGTGTTTGAGCCTAAACTTGGTCTAAGCTTTTAGACTTGGTATGGTCAATTAAGTGAGCACATGATGAACCATCCCTTCACTTAACTTAAAAAACTACAGTAAATGACTTATTATTGTGTAATTATTTTTCATCCATTTTTGGTCGTAAAAAATTAAAGTTGACTATTTAAACTCCTAAAACTCAACTCTTAACTTAGTTTTACATGAAAATACCTAAAAACAATTATAGAACCTCAATAAATCCATTCTTTATCCTAGAAAAACCCTTTAATCACTCTAAAAATTGAAATATAACTAGATAAAAAACACATTATGGATTTTGATATACTTTTTTAACATGTTTAAAGGACAACACCGCATTAATTGAATTCTTATATCTAAGATAAACTCATTGACATATTAATATTTTTTGTGGTCGTAATGTGGCTGAATAAACTTTTTTTCTCTCTCTCTCAACACACATGGACTGAAACATTAAAAAAAAGTTTAAGGTCAATACATAAAAACTTAAAAGAACATGAACTAAATCTAGAAAACAAAAACTTTAAGGATCAAACTGAAGTTTTTCACACCCTTAAACAATAAAAATAAAAAAGAATTTGTTTTTTTGTGTGTTTTTATTTTATTTCTTTTTTTTTTCAAGTTTTTTTTTTAACTGTAATATAATATTTTGTAAAATCAACATTAATTTAACATTGAAATATCTTATGATTTCTCAAACATGCAAGAGCATGCCAAATTAAAATAATTTATAAAATATAAAACCATGTTAACATAACATGAGATAATAAAATTGAAAATAAAAACTTTTATTATATAAATTTTTAATGTTTGAAGAAAAAAACAAGAAGAGGACCATTGTGGATTGTCTAGTGCAATGGACAATGAAACATTGAGAAAATGCATTAAGGATGCCTGCAAGTTGTCAAAAAACACTTTCCAAAATGTATTTTTATTTCTTTGTTTGAAAATAAAAATATATATTTGTAAGCAAACCCATGATTAATATGGAGTATTTTTTTATATAGTCAAAATTTTCTTCTCTCATTAATGATTGTTTTTTTTTTCCAATAACATGTCTTTTTTAAGCAGCATGGTTTATCAAATAATAACTAATTGAAATTAAAAAAATCCATAATAATTCTAATAACTTTATTTTCTCATTCACATTTTTTTTATGAAAACATATTTTTTTTTATTAAAATGACTATTTTCAAATTAAATTTCAATAAAAAGTAAAAAATAAATCATGAATCCATCATTTAATGAATACAAAAATAATAAATATGAGAAAATTATATAAAAAAATAGATAAAAATACAAAAAAATAGATATTATATTCTTATTAACTATTAATATGATTTTTAAAAGAAACCTCGTATATTAGGTTAATATATGATTAATCATAAAGTAATTGTTAATTTCACCATTAAAACTTTAATGTTCTTAAAAACCATGGTTATTGGATTATTATTTAAATATTATTTTAATAAATTTATTTTAAAATTTGTAAAGAGTAAGAGATAGCTAATGGTTGTTTAACAAACAAGTTAAGCAAGCTTGATTTTTATTTTAAAATAAGCAGACAATCTATTATTTTTCTAATTGAAAGGCATGTCATATTTTAGTGATCTTTTATGGCTACAACATTGGGTTCCAAGTTTTTAAACATCAAAAACTAATTTTTTAACTTTTTTTTTAAATACATATAAAATACCTTAGTAACCTTATTAAACTTCTATTTAACCTAAAATGTTTTTTCTGTAGCTATAATATATTCAGACGATCTTTTTCTCTCTCCTCTCATTTCTCACCCCCTCTCTTTCTTGTTTATTCGGGGACTAAAACAAAAATAAAATAAAATAAAATAAAGTTTACAACTAAAACATAAAAGACTATAAATATCAAGATCAAATAATGCAAAATCTAGAATTTTAGGGGTTAAAGTGAAGTTTCTCATACCTTTTTAAAGTCAAGATTTATTTTTTTGTTTTGTTTTGCTTCTTGTTTTTTGAATTTGATAACTATAATCTAAAAATCTATTTTGTAAAATTAAGCTTTAATTTAATATAGTACAATTCTTAAACACTTCACATACGTTTAAAGTATACAAAGTAAAAAGATATCAACACATAAAACATTCTAATATAATTTGAGAAGATGATACCGGAAAGAAATAATGTTTCCATGAAATTGAAATAAAATTCTTCTTTTAATTTTTTGAATAAAACATAATTAAAAATCAAATTAAAAATTCAAATTGATCCAGGGCCAAATTAAAAAAAGAAGAAGAAGAATTTTCCATGAATAAGGGCCTAATTGTAAGATATCATAATTTCAATGGCCATATTGAAGAATGACCGCCTCAACTCAAAATGGCGTCATTTCAAAGCAAACTTTTCATCTCCTTCATCTCGATTCAGCGAAAATGACAGCAAATCATGGTAATATCCTTCTCGCCCTCATTATGCATGCCATTATCGAGGCACGAACGCATGACATTCTTTAGCTTTATGAAAGCTAAAGAAAAGCCACGACAAGCGGGGGGAGGCCACATAAAGAACAAAAACAAAGGGAAAGAAAACAAAAAGGACCCCGGGGATAAACAGAGGATGAACAAAAACAAGAACAAGGGACAGACACAAAGTGAACACACAGAACACAGGGAGTGAATGATACACACAGAAGGCTAAAATGAGGACGAGCAAACACAGGAGAACAAAAGGACAGAAAAAAAAAGACCCAGGGAAGGAAGATTAGAGAGTAAGCGAAGGAAACACAGAAACATAAAGAGGAAAGCACTGGCCAACCAACGCACGAGCACCAGCTTTGCCTCCAAGTATATCAGCCCCCTCGGCCCTCCCCCTTTAAGCAACATATCAGAAAAGAAACACAAATGAACAAACACAAACGAAGAAGAAAAAAAATAGAGGATCAAAACCAGTAGAGAGAGAAAGGGAGAGGACAAACCAAAATAAAAAAAGAAAGCAACAGAATAGAAAGAATAAGAGAAAAAGAAAACTAAAGGAAGAACAAGAGGCATTTTCCAGAGTGCACATATCTATTTGCTTCATCTCCAGCACGGGTAAACTTCTTCTCTTTTCCAATCATAGCAATTGACACTTACACATAAGTGAACAGTTTTTTTACAAAAATGAACAGCTTACTGTGCATGGAAGCAAAAAAAAATAGCATGAAACTGTTATTTGCTGACTTGCGTTCAAAACGTAAAACATGGTGGGTCCCTCGTGAAATAAATCACGTTTTCTCAGTTATCAAACATTTGTTTTCTGTGATTTGCTTAAAAAGCAAAATCAATCACGTAAACAAACACCCACTAAACTTAGTATTGTTGTAATTATTATAGTTGTAGTTTGAAAAAAATTATTTTATAAAATATTTTTTTAGTAAGGTTGATTTAATATTTATATATATTTGATTAAAACTGTAGTTCAAATTAAGATTAAATAAAAAATAGTTTAATGTGTTTGGTTAATAATACTTTTGAAATTGAGATTATAAAATAATTTTAAAAAATATATATTAATATTGATAGTTTTTAATTTAAATATTATAGATTTAACTATTATTATTACATCATGAAATAAATAATACTTTATATAAAATATTTTTCATTGTTCCATTAAACTATCTACAATTCCATCACGTATGAAATACATTCAACAAAGATCACAAGTTTTTTATTTTTTTAAGCATGCAATAACAATATGTAAAATATAATCAGGAATAAAATTGGAATTGTGATCAAATTCCGTAAATATTACATCATCAAACGATCTTTGTCTAATTTATATAATATTATTGAATAATATTAAAAACTAGTTTTTTAAATAAAATAAAATAAAAAAATAAAAAAATAAATTTTATTTTTTATTTTATTGGGTCAGATCTAGTTTAATATATATTGAACGTTGAACCGGTCTCGGTTCAACTAAAACTGGTTCGACTAGAATAGTAAAATTGACTAGACTGTTTTATTAAATAGTGAAATTAACATTAAAAGCTTGTATAAAGCAATAATTAATTATTTTTTCTATATTTTTAACAAAAAATATCATAAAATACATAAATGATAAATTATATATTTTTTTTACTAAATAAATTATATCCATATTTTAAACAAAACATAAACACAACCTCGTTCACAAACGGAGTTTAAAGCAAGGGCGTGCAAGTGACAGTCTACCTCACTGTCCTCTGCGCACGTCAATCTGAGAGTTCTTTATAAAATGTCGGCCATAGTTTTGTGAAGAAAATATGTCGACGGAAACCGACAGGTACCAGATTTGATTAAGAAATGCAGCTTGCAGCCAATGGCAGCTGCTTCTACTCTGGCTGTGACTCATCATTATCATCATCGAATTTGATACAAAAGGTCATCCATATTTTTCTGGCAGCTCTTCTTTTTTTTTTGGTATATTTTTTCTGGCAGAGTGAAAACTTAAAATTCTCGGTTTGGTGTTTTTTTATTTAATTTTATTTATCTATTTGTTTTTTTAACAAAAATATTAAAAAATGTGAAAGAAACGATATAACAAATACTGTGGACACAGATTTAATTCATCATTCATTGCTGTATTGTATGACCACCGCGCCTTTCACAGGGAAGAAAATAATGAAGGGTGTCGTTAGGGGATCTTTTTGGCTTTTTAGGT
>NW_011500766.1:26796-27410 GCF_000495115.2 Populus euphratica | reverse complement strand
AATATTTTTTTTATTTTTAAAAAATTATTTTTAATATTAATATATCAAAATAATTTGAAAAAATTAAAAAAATATTAATTTAAAATAAAAAATTTAAATTATTTTAAAAATACTTAATAAATAAAATGTTGTGGTGTATTTGGTGGCTTAGGTCAGTAGGAGTGTTGTTGGATTTTGTGAAATGACTGTCAATGGCGTGTCCGGTAAGGGCTATTAAGGGAGAGGGTTGTTAGTCAGAGATAAAGGCCATAGAGAGATGAAAGGGGAAGGAGAGTGGCAGACCAGGTTTGTTGATAGTAAATGAGAGAATTTTTTTCATTTAATCTGTCTTTTGGATTTTCAGGATTAATGCCCTTTCTTTCTCTTTTCGTCTTTATTTTTTTTTTCTTCTTCTCTTTTTTTAATGTGCGCCCCCCATTTTTAGATAAAATTTTAAAATATATGTAAGGGTACATAGCTTACAAGAGGGGTCTTAATTTTTACGACCTACTTTAGTCCATCTATTTCTTTTCGTTTGTTATTTCACTCCCTTTTCTTCTTCTTTTTTATTTATTATGTTTTTTCAAAAAAAATTTATCCTTGATTTTTATTTCTTTCAACTCCCTCTCTTTCCC
>NW_011500766.1:16588-26745 GCF_000495115.2 Populus euphratica | reverse complement strand
TCTTTCCCTTTTTGCTTACCTACTTTTATTTTTCATTTTTCATGACTCATTTGTTTTTTCCACTCCTTTTTTTCTTCTTCTTATTTCTTCTCTTTTTTGTCTTCTTTTATTTTCATCAATTTTTATTTGCTTAGTTTTTTACCTTTCCCTTCGCTCATCATTTTTTTTTTCTCTTTTCTCTTTTGTTTTTTATATTTCTAAAAGCTCTACATTAAATATAATATGCAAAAGTATTAGAATCATGAATCAAATGTAATGTTTAAAAATTTAATCAAATTGCATCAAAAAGATATTTAAGAAAAAAAGTTCAAACACAAGGGGTTTGGTTATGACAATATCGAGTGGACAAAGGAAATGGATTTAGAGATAGAAGCTAAAGACAGAAATATTATATAGGAGTTGATAAAGTTACCCACCAAAGAAGAGAAGATTAGGGTAGAGGAGAGAAGATTGGGGTGAAATCAATTTATAAAACAAAGCTTAATAGGAATGGAGAAGAGTAGATAAATACTCTTGGTTGATATAAAAAGGATACACTCAAAAATATAAAGTGGATTACGCAAAAATATTTGTATTTGTAACTCAATTAAATATAACTGAAATAATGATTTCACTTGTAACCTGAAAGAGTGGAGAAATTATTAGTTAAACGTAAACTCAACTTTATATCATGATGAATTAAGTGAAAAAGTATTTATTGAACAACATCCTCATTATGCACATAGGAGGTGTACAAAGTGAAACAAATGTTATATGAATATAAAAAAGTTTCTTAAGTCTGTACAATCCCTTAAAGTTTTATTTTATGAAAGAAATCAAAAGAAGTGCCCCCTGAATATACTTTTTTGAGGTAAGATCTCAATTGTTTGTCTATGTATCTATGATCTCATATTTAATAATGATAACCCACATGTAAAGACATTAATTCCTGAAAAGCCAAGTAAATCAGATTTGATAGGAGTGTGATACAAAAATAACTTGTATCTAGGCACTAGCACTATTGAAAATAAAAAACCTATAATATAAAGATATTAATTCCTAAAAAATCAAGTAAATCAGGTTTGATAGGAATGTGACACAAAGATAACTTGTATTTAAGCACCATCACTATTGAAAATGAAAATCTCCATTCAACGAATATTGATTTACAAACGAGAGGTATAGAATGACGCCACAAAGCCAGTTGTTTTTTGATAAATCATTTTCAGTTCTTTAGAGAACCATGAAAGAGAGATTATCTTACTAGCACACAGGCACACACACAAAGTGTAACAAACAAATTTTTTTATTAATTTGAATTCTCTACTTATATGTCTGGTTATGCCTTTTATCCTAACTCTAAACTTAAATAACCCCCTTTTAGGTAGACTTATATGAGACTCATTTACAATTAACCCAATTAAGTAATAATAACCCAAAGCTAAAAAGAAAATAATAAAAATAAAAAAATTATTATCCTAAATATGCTAGAATTAGATTTGTAACCGTTAAGAAATCCCAAATAAACTAGAAAATCTGATATGAAAATAGAATTAATTATAAAGTCTTCTTTTCTTGTTATAGCTAGGATGAATAAGGAATCCTTGTAAGATAATGATTCTGAAACATTTATGAATTCTTATCATATTTGAAAACTATATTGCATCTCATTAAAGATCTTTGTAGAACTAGAATATTCTCAAAATAAGCTGTCATATCCTTTTAGAAAAAAAATCTTAGCCAAATAGAAAGTCCACAAGTCAAAAAAATAAAAATAAAAAAATTCATACAGTCTCTATTTATCAGTATTGTAGTGCCTTTTTAAATTTTGATTGACTTGAATTTAACCTAAAGTAGTATAACATGTCAAGAAACTCTATGTAAAATTTTAGCTCGATCCAACGATCAGATTGAGAATTATAACTATTGTTATAAAACTGGATAATTACATATTTTATGTCAGAATCCAAATCTAATTATTTTTTCGTTGCCCGGATTGTATCATCATATTTAATGGTAATTATGAACTAATATTTTTTTTTTTTGTGGTTCTTCTCCATACTAAAATTGCGGGTTCAGAATCTTGCTTTTACAAATTATTTTTATTTGTGGACTGAAAGTTGCTGGCTGTAATTTGTCTTGATAGTTCAATGTTGGTTTGATTTTGTTTTATGTTACAACAAAGAAGTAATTTGCAGAATGGAAGGTGCTTGATGATTTCGGGGAAAGAGAAAGGAAGGAAATGACAGGAAAAAAAAAAAAACCACTTCCGTTGGATAAAATAATAATAACAGTAATGTTATATGGTACGTACAAACAGAGATTTACATCTCGCAAATGTAAGAGATCATCAAACACTGGTGTTTTTTCTAGGGTTTGGATACAAATCTTGATGATGACTTCATTGGCTGGAAGAGAATCCAAAAGAAAAAAAGAAAAAGAAAAGGAAAAAGATTTTACTGTACACAAAATCAATAATGGTGGTGTACAGTTTCTCATGGTTTTACATGGGCTCTTTGTGTTGAACAGAGCACCATCATCTCTTCTCTGCCTCAGGTCAATTAACAGTTTCCGCTGAGTTTCTTATGACTCTTCTTTGAGAGACTAAAAGACAAATCACACGTTACAGTCTGCCGGTGCTTGGCTTTATTTGCGAGCGAATGCTAGACTGTTCAGATGGACGAGGGTGTCAATTACCGGAGTAGTTAATTCCATTCAAGAGTTTGGTTATCTTTAAGTTGATTTTTCGAAGGGTAATTGCTTTACTCCTTTTTCAACAGCATCTCTCCACAATCTATATCTTACTCCTAGTTTATCATAGGATACTGGCCAATTCCACACATTGGCACCGTTGATCATTCGCTCTTGCTGGCCGAGGACAAGGCGTAGATCCTCATTCAACACCTGTTTCATACAAGTCAGAATACTCCGCTCAGAGTTTCAGGTGGTGCCATGCTGGTGGCTTTTGAGTTCAAAGCTCAACCTAATGATCCATAAAGTAAAAATAAACATAATATAAGAGCTGGTCGACGGAAAATTATGTACCTGTTCAGCAAAATGTCTCCATAGGTAATGCATGAAAGGAACATGCTTCAGCACAGGAGCAAAATCCAGTGACATTCTGTATAATAACCTAGTCTTGTGTCTCGAGGAAGGCAAGCAAACATGAAGTTGGTGGAGGTGAGTTGCACACTCTCTGGTGCTTTGTCCCTCCAGTTTTCCAGGCTTTGAGATCCCAATGGTCGATAGCACCATGCAAGGTGGTCGAAATTCCATATCTATGGGATATGGGTCCCAATACCCTTGAAGGCCAGATGCAGGCGTTAAAAATTTCACCAAGCTGAGAGTTTAGATCACAAACAAAACAAAAGGATTTCCAGTCACCTTTCCTTATCCTGACATGAAGTTATCATCACAAGCACCATTAAATTGATTTCTAACACCAATCAGAGATATAGGGCTGATTGATCACATGTTAATGACTTGCAATTTGCAATCTGGATGGAAGTGCATTCCGACATACATTGTTTTTCATGTCATTTGAAAGGGAATAACAGATCCACCATGTAGAATCATTGTAAAAACTGAAATTTTCCCCTCTTAGTGTCTGTTTGGAATTGCAGCCCAAACAAAAACTAGTCAAAGTTAAAAAAAAAACTAGCTTAAAATTAATTTTTTTATGTTTTCAGATTGTTTTGATGTGCTCGTGTTAAAAATAATTTTTTTAAAATAAAAAAAATTATTTTGAAATATTTCTAAATGAAACGTATTTTAAAAAAATAACTACTACCACACTCTCAAACTCTCTCAAGCTGGCATTTAATAGTGAAATCTTTTAACCATATTCAAAGATGTTACGTTCCAGCTCAACAGTAAAAAGATATATGAACAAACCTGGGAACGCTCCACCCCTTGGCAAAGGTTGATGTGTGAGTAAAAGGGGCATGCGCAAGATCTAAAAGGTTATCCAGAAGTAGACCATGTTCCACGGGAAGTTCCATCACAATCTATCATATGCAAGGCATAACATACATGAGATGACATGCTTGTTAATAAATCATGCAAGCGTAATTTGCAGTCTTTCATTTTTTTACAGAAGGTAAAAGTATCTAGATGAATCCAAATGATACCTCAGCATGGACTTGAAAACCTGGAGGAGGTTGTAATGAAGGAAGGGTTGCTGCAGGAGGGTCACTACCAGGCCAAACCAAGATCATACCTTCTTGCTCAAAACATGGCAATGATTTTATCTTCACATTAAGTAATCGTGTGGAAGGCATTTTCTCACATTTTCCATCTGTTGAGTATTCCCACCCTGATATTTTTTTTTCACCAAATTTTCAATACTCAGTGATCTATTCTTTCTTTCCCTGCTTAATCACAAGCAAACATTCAAACCATTTACTATAATTCTCACTGACCATGGTAAGGACATTGGATTCGACCCTCATTCACTGAACCAAGGTGAAGCGGACATGCTCTGTGTGCACAGGTGTTCCGGACACATCCTGGTTTCCCATCCATACCACGAAAGAGAACCCATGGTTCCTCAAAACAATCAATTGGAATCTGAAACAGAGTGTGGTGAAGGAACTCATAAGAAGACATTCACAAGCTATTGAAATCACAAACGCTTCACAGGGGTGGCTCCTTCCCTCCCCTTTCAAAGTAAAATGTTAGCAGAATTGTAGCAATAAAAATGCTGTTATTTGCAATGGCTGTCGAGTTTCTTTCCATGATGTTTTTTCACATATACATAATGAATCACGATTGAAAAGAGTAGTTTACCATGGTGCCATCCTTCAGATCAGTGGAGAAAGCAACAGGATACCAGAAATTCTTCAGGTGAGGATGGTAAGGCTGAACTGGACCTGACACTTTCAAGTTTTTCCGGGGTGACTTGTTTTTTACAGTATCCAGAGATTGAGTTGAAGTGCTGGGAGAAGGGGATGCTTGGTCAGACTCTGCTGGGTTCCTGTCTTGTAACAGCCTATCATTGACCAATTCTTCCATGTAAGCTAGTTTATCTAAGGCAGTAGAAACCTTCGCTTCAGATATATGAACCTGTTATTATTCATGGGTCAGGCATCACAACGTTTATGGAATTGTAAACCTCTACAGCATCTAAAAAGAATTTGATGGTAAAAATTGAATAGTTTGCTTAATAGCATTGGATGAATGTATGTATCACTTGATCTGTGAAGTGGATACTGATCTAATGAATGTATGCAACCAATTAGTGCTAATTTGCGTCTCAACAGGTATGCATTTTCCATTAATAGAGGGTAGTTTTCCAAACCTGTCTGTGAGCTTGGGATAACTCATCTTGCAACTCCGCAAGCTCCTTCTTCATGGTGCCAATAGACTTGTAATCACGAGCTAAGGGATTTAGAACTTCCACAACCTGCAACCATATTTCTCAAGATGAGACTTGAAAGTCACCTTACTAAGACATTCCTCTCGGTTTAAATTAAAGTAATGAATTTCAACAGACCTTTTCATGAAGGATCATGATAGTAAGTAGATCTTGCCGAGCTCGCCAATCACAGTACTGAATATCATATCTTGCCACTTCAAGTGCTTGATAAGCATCCAAGAACTTCCCTTTAAACTGTGGCATCTTAGACCTCGGATCCTCAACATCAAAGAGTGGACCCCATGTACTCTTCTTATCTAACAACACACCTTCCTCCCCTAATACTGCAAACACCCTAAATCCCCCTCTAACGCCCTGAAAATCCACAAAGCGATCACAATTGAAGCCATAAAAGTTTACCATAATCTTAGCAGGAAACGATGATCACTATCTGACATGGAACTAAAACAATAAGAGAATAAACACGAGTAGCATGGTCAGCAACTGTGAGGGTACGGAGATGACTATCATCGCTATCTAACTTAGAACTGAACAAGCCAAGTAAATTTTCCTTCAGATTATCATAAACTAAGATCAATTTAACAAGACAAAAAATTCACATCTTTTGAAGGTAAGCACCAGTAACATTGCTAATTCAATTAACTCAATCAATTTTCCTCTAAATGTAGTAGACCACAGCCCCTGCAACGACAGCAGATAACCTACCAAGAATTCCTATATCTTAGTGTAATCATATTCTGTATAAAGTTGAGAAAATATCATGATAAGATTTTAGGAAATGAACCAAAAGCCATTTTTTTAATATCCCACAACAGAGAAATATAGTCAAAGAAGAAAGATACAACAAATATCTCATGATAAGTATATCTTCAAATAAAGTTAGCAAGAACCCAGATAAGCGTACACACAGGTAAATAGAGGAGAAAACATTACCTTTTTACAGTTGAGCTTAGATGATCTACATAGAGAAAGGGGCACAGAGAGAGCTGCAGCAGTAGCAAAGGCGGTCATGGCGTTTGAAACTTTGCAGACAAAGCTGCCAGTAAGAGAGATCAAAAAAAAGAAAATCCATATTTAGAGGGAGAGATTTATTTGTTGATAAGAGGTTGGTGTTTCGCGCTATCTCCGCTGGCCTCCCATGGGCTGCCATGTGGACAGACGTGGACTATGCAGTCTACCACGTGGCGACTCCTTCTTCCACATGCTCTCTCTTGTCTGATAGAAGTGGATTCTTGGTTCTGGCAATTGTTGGGCTTTCTGCTTTCATATCTTGCCAGCTAGGATTCTCTAGATATCTTTCTCTATCTCTGTGTTTTTCTATTTTGTCTTTTTATTCTGCTACTATTTGTTTGTTTTATTTATATTTCTTTCTTTTCTTTTGTTGATTTTGAAAGTTTTGGAGGTGAGATTAACTTGCAAGGTAGAGCTATGCTTATGATAAATGTGATGTGATGTGAATTAAAACCATATCCTCCAATTATCTTTTGTTAGTTTGCTATTAGATTTGGTGCCCGTAATCCATGGGTATTTTTTATTTTACATAAAAAATAAGTAGCTTAAAGAATTTCAGATTAAAATCATTGGTTTAATTACTAATTTAAATAATATAAAAAAACATGATAATATTAATAATAAATAAACCAGAAAAAAACAATGAATTTTTTTTAAAATAACTATGATTTCATATGAATTATCAAATAACTCAATATTTAAGAGTGAAAAATATAAAATAAATAATTTAAAAAATAAAAGGCCCTATAAACGGAATGAACTCGCAAATTTCACAACCATGGATATAAGAATGTGATAATTAAATAGAAATAAAAGTAGAAAAAACAATTTGAAAGATAAAATTGAAATAAATAAATTTAAAAAATAATTAAAAAATCAATTCGTGTTAGCCTTTAAAACCAGGATTCTACTCATGAATTCGAGACTAACCCCATATAAAGAACATCAATTCAAAACTAAAAAAAAAAGGATTAAAAAAATATTAATTAAAAGAAGAAGAAAAAAACCAAGCAAAGTCAGACGAACTTTTAAAATTTAGTCTAATTTCTAATAATCACAACCCGTGAAATGCTGGATTCGGGTTCTATCAAAAAGCTTAATTCTCAACCAATTTAATTTTGAATGATGAAATGATGAAAAAAATAAAAAAATTGCAAAAAAAGAAGATAGCAACAAAAAGAATGAGGATAAAATTTAATAGAAAAAAATCCAAAGATGAAATTAAAAAAAATAATTCCAAATAAAAATAGCAATCAAAAAAATAAAAATCAAGTTTAAAAGACTAAAAAATCAATAGGGCGAAATTAAAGAAAAATTGATAGATTATTTCTAAATTAAAAATGATAGGGGCTAAAATTGAAAAACATTTGTAATTTTATAGATTATTCAAAATTAAAAAAAATAATAAAAAAAGAACATAGACCAATTAACAAGGAAAAATAAATTGCAGGGGCTGATTTGGAATTTTAAAGACGCTAACATTGAATTTGAGGTGAAGAGGAAGAGAGAAAGGGTAAAAAAAGAAATAGTCATTCACATCAAACTGAAAGTGCTTTTGAGACTTTTCATTAGAAATATTGAGATTTTTCAAATATTGTCATTCAAAACAGTGTTTGGTAGTTAAACAACCCCTTATTTGTCATTTTAAAAGCACAAGGGTTGTCCATTCTGTCGTAGGGGTGACGTCGTCTGGCGACGGTGGAGACTCTCTATCGTGTCTCCTGTTATGGGGTGTTGTGTGTTCAAAAAATTATGATTAATTTTTAGGAGTCGTCACCTAGTATTATGGTCACTAGCAACCTATGGTCTGTGAAAGTCTGAGTAAAGGATTGGTTGTGCAAGGGGAAGATGCATCAACCCCAGTGCACTCTATGTAAGGTAAGTTGCATTGTTATTTGATTATTTGTTTTTAGGTTGGGTTTTTATTTTTTGGTCTTATCTAGGACTCAAAGCAGATCTCTCTTCCTGAGAGGGCCTCTACCTTATCGAGTTAAATCCTAATCGTTCTAAATTTTAGGGTTAAGATATCCATTTTTTGGTTTTTCAAAACATGAGAAAGATGCAATCTTTTAATGAAAATATGCTTGGAAAATTTTTAGGATTTGACCATATGCATGAAAACAAAATATTTTTTTTGTTTTTTTAAGAGAAATTGATTTAAAAGTTTTTGAGATTTTTTTGAAAATGTTCTGAATATTTTTTGAAATATTTCAAAGAAAATCAAGTATTTTAATATCGAATTTGTATTTTACAGTGTAAATATACAACCCGATATTATGAAAAATTAGTAAAAAAAATACTTAAGAAAATCACAATTTTTTTAAAGGATTTTTGAAAAAATTTTGGAATTTTTTCTTTTTTTAAAAAATATAATATAATATTATATATATTAATTAAATATTATTAAACTATGGGCCAGCCTAGCCCAGATAACTAGACCAGGCAATAAACCCAGGAAACAGTGGTTGGGCCGAACTCGACCCAACATATTTGTCTGTCTCTATTTTGGGTTAGGGCAGAAGCTGATTAGGCTAGGCCATAACTGGCCCGACCCAAATTTCATGTTAATTATATGCAGCAACGTGAACACTCATTGTTCACATTTTATATGCAACTAAATGGTTGCAGAAGCTGCGAATAGGAGGAGGAAGAGACTACCGATGTCTGTCATCACAGCCGTGATCAGGAGGTTAAGCTGATGGTCCGGGCGGCGTCTTTTCGAGGAATGGTGGAGGAGTTGGCGGCCAGTGGTAGAGGACGCAAACAAGAAGTTGTAGAGAGGAGAGAAAGGTTCACAGAGGCTCTCAATGGTTGGTAAGTAGCTTCCTATGGCGGAGCTGGTAGTGTATAGGCTGTTTGTGGCTTTGGTTGGTGGCTAGAACGGTGGAGAGTGAGAAGGAAAGAAAAACTGTAGAAACAGGGGAAGAAAGGCTAATTTGTGGCCGATTTTGGATGCAATTTTCTCCTCCCTCAGGCCATCAACTTCGCCTCTATTTATAGCCGGTGAAAGAGGGTAATCTTGTCTATACAAGAAAAAAAACTCAGCCCTTGATTTGATCAGGAATCATCGCAATCGTTAGCTCAAAATATGCCTTATGAGTTGTTCAATTTGTAGAAAAGGCTGCCCGAGTTGGCCACTTTAGGCCGGCACCAGCGTCGTCTCGTCGCCATTCAGACTGAACTCTTTAGTCAATATTGCAAATAAACTACATGGGATCATTATCGTCCACTTTTTGTTAGATTTGACGGAGCAATGAAGCATTAAATGCATCTGAAAAGTAGCCAGCCGGGCAGCATTTTCATTCAAAATAGGGGAAGACAATGAATAGTATTGAATGACGCGTCGTTTGATTTTTTTTCCTTTTCTTTTCAAAACAACGTCGTTTTGGATTAATTAGGGATTTTTAATGATTTTCAATCCAGTCCTCTAGCTTTCAACTAATTTCAATTAAACCCCTAATTAACCTTAAATTCTTGATTTAATGCAATTAAGCCCTTGGAGAACTTCAATTGGAATCTTGAAGTTACACGCCTTTTACAATATGGTCCTTGGCATCAGATTTTGTCAATTGAACCCCTAAGTGGCCATTAAACTTTCAATTTCTTCAATTTAGCTCTTGGTTTTTGCTAATTAAGCCCCTAAATTGTGATGAATTTTACAGATTAGTCCTTGATTTTGAATTTCTTCAATTTGGCTCCTAATTAACCCAAAAGCTTCAATTTTCTTACAATTTAGCCTCTAATTTCAATCAATTAACATGATAAAAATTAAATTTGATCTCTTAAAATT
>NW_011500766.1:13757-16415 GCF_000495115.2 Populus euphratica | reverse complement strand
CATAATTAAAATTTAATTTGGCCCATGATTAAATCAAATTAACCTATTAAAAATTTAATTATGTCCATGGACTTGCAAATTCATCCAATAATCATTTAATTTGACCTTGAAATTATTATTTTTTTAATTTTTTGGCACAATGAGGTACAATTAGGTCTTGAATTTTCTCTAAATTGCAGCTTGATTTCCCAGTCTATTTTCTCCACGTTACCAACCATTATTTTATTTTTTATTTTTTTATTTAAAAAAAAAACATTGTGATTTTTTTTTAATCATGATTATTTAAAAAACACTAAAAATGATTAAAACAAATATCTATCACAACTCAAAAGACTTCACTTTTGATATTCATTACTGAAAAAAAAAAAAACTTATCATGACTTGTAAAGAAATTATAAAGGAAAAACATAATGTTTTAATTATTTTAATGTGATTGTATAAGAAAATAAAAAAATAATTAACTAGAGAAAATAATATAAAACTTGACACAATAAAAATAATAAAAAATATATTATATTCTCATAAATATTTATAATTACCATAATCCACTGACTCTTTTTAACTTTTTTTTATGACTTTCTCCCTCCACTATCAACCTCTAAAGACAAGCTTGATAAAAATAAAATGTAAAACTAAAACATAATAAACTAAAATAATAGGGATCAGATAATAAAAAAATTAAATTTAAAAGACTAAATTATAATTTTTCACATCTTTTATAGAAAATGGCTTTATTTTTTTTATTTTTTTTAAATCTTAGATTTGATCCTTCATCTCTCAATTTTGTTCTAACAATAAGCTAAAAATCTTTCTTACAAAATTGATCATTAATTTAATATCAAAATATTTTACCATATATAAGGTTTGGTTTTAAAAATTGTAAATTAGCCTCTTAACTAGAGTTGGCTACAAATTTTTTAAACTATCAAAATTGCCTTAAGTTCCTTGTTTGCAGTAGAGAGCATTTCTTTAATGCACTTTTGGAAACATGACAATTAAACAATCATAAAAAACTAACAAAAAAGCCAAGGCAGAATTTCAAGAAAATGGCCAAGGGAAGGCAGCACCTTTAATACTGATTTAACGTGCAAGGTACTTCCTTCTCCATTTTGCTCTTAAAGAAACTGAATTTAGTCTTAAATCTCACCATGCATCCCCCATGAATGTCAAGCTATTGATAACAGAGAAAGGCAAGAATATTAACACTTGAATGTTAAGGGAATTGTGGTGGGATTATCCATTACAGAAGTAACCTGGGATATGTTTTGGCAACACCGGTTAAAGGATTGAAGAAGAGGAAGATGGGGTCTTGTCACATGAACACAAGTATTCACATGGATTTTCTCTGAGAAAACAATTAATATCTACTTTTCTTTCTTTTGGGTGCTTTTGAATGGGTAAATGGAGTAAATTTTTCAACGTTTTTCTTTGTTATGGAGAGAAAGAAATGATAGGCAGCAAAAGTTACGTAAGAGATCCCAACTTAAATGTCAAAGGGTCCCTTAATCCCCTCGAGGGACTCTCCCATTGATTTCCTGCAAAAATAAAATAAAATAAAAAATTAGATAATCTAACTTCTAAATAACAAGTAGGATGTCAATTTAATTTTGAGGCTAATGTGGAATTTTAAAATATAAGAAGTGTAACAGACAAATACAATTTCGAATCCAGTTAACCAGACAAATAACTTGAGGATATGACCTGCAGTCCGTGAGTAAGCACCTAGTTCATAACAAAGTCAAGAAAAGAATCCCAGGAGAAGTAGAAGAAAGAAGATTCAGAAAAGCATACAAAGCGACAACTACACCGTATTACTTGAAAAATGTGACAATAGACATTATTGAAGTTTCTTGGAATCACAATTACTTGAAAATTTTGTTACTCATCAACATAATGCACCACAGGCTATCAAACAAATAATATGGCAAGCCAGCGAGAAGATTGTATCATAAAGACAAGAACAGCTGGGCATGCAATACGAGATTTTACAGTTTTACAGGCGGACTGAATTTATTCGTGTGATATTCAGATTTGGTAAATTTTTTATTGATTAAATTATTAATAAAAAGTATTTATTAGTATATCTTTTCACTACTAAAAATTTGCTAAATAGCAATAGATTTACCGATGGAATATTTCTGTCGATAATTTGAGGTAAAAATTACCAACGGTTATATTCCGCCTGTAATTCAGTCGGTAACTACCGACCGAAGAAACGTTTCTGTCGTAAAAAAAAAAGATTGTTGATGTGGAGGTTTTGGCGGGTTATTTTTTCAGATGAAATCACCGACGAATTCAAAAACACAGCTCGTACAGTGACAGCCGTTTATATTACCGATGGATTCACCGACGGATTTGAAATGGCAAATCCGTACGGTGATGTGTCGATTGTTCCGTCAAAATCATCGACAGTTTCATCGACGGATTGTCCGTCAGTGAAACTGATTAATTGTAGGAATGGATAGATGAAGCTATCTTTTGGAAACATGACATTGGAGATGAATATTTTCAACATTTATAAACAACCTGGACATGATAATGATTCACATGAAGTAGATCTTGTTAACGAATTAGTTTATAATCAATTTGAATATATTATGAGTAAAACAGAGTTTGATGAATCTGAAGATGTGCAAATGATTTATTCTGAGGAAGAAA
>NW_011500766.1:11271-13694 GCF_000495115.2 Populus euphratica | reverse complement strand
GACATTTTATATCACATCAATCGATGATTACTTTCATGATGAATCCTTACTCTCTCTTAGTCCAATGCTTATCACCCCCAGACAAATGGACAAGTAGAACTTGCTAATAGGGAGATCAAACAAATCTTGGAAAAAACAGTGAACCCTAATCGAAAGGACTGGTCTTTAAGACTTAATGATGCACTTTGGGCCTATCGAACTGCTTTTAAAACATCATTAGGTATGTCACCTTATAGGTTGGTTTATGGAAAACCTTGTCATTTGCCTGTGGAACTTGAATACAAAGCTTATTGGGCTATTAAAGCTTTCAATTCAAACCTGGATGATGCGAGTCAGCTGCGTAAGTTACAAATAAATGAGCTTGAAGAAATAAGAAATGATGCATATGAGAATTCAAAAATTCATAAAGCAAGAATCAAAGACTTTCATGATAAAAGAATCTTGAGAAAAACATTTGATGTTGGTCAAAGAGTTTTGCTTTACAATTCTCGACTCCATTTATTTTCTGGAAAGCTAAGATCAAGTGAAACATGCGTATTCTTATAGGGCCTTTGATATTAAAAATCCAAAGAATGATAATGTTTTTAAGGTCAATGAACATCGTTTGAAAGCTTACTTTGATAATTTTCCTAGTGAAAATGAATCTATTAATTTTAATGATCCTGTAGATAAAGGTCAATTATTTTATTTTTCTCACATTATTTTTGTGTGTTTTTTTGTGACTTTTGGTTTGCTAGTCTCTCTCACCCCGGTTAAATGATGGATAACGTTACTCCGTGACTCTTAAGTCGGTTCTTTAAGTTTCCCATGATAACTAATATCTGTTTATATATTTCTTTAATTTTTTGTTCCTTCTTTTTTCTTTGTATCTCTTTTCCACTTCCCATCTTAACAAATAGACACCACTCTTGAAAAATTGAAAAAATATTTTTTTGCTTTGCCTCAAAATGTGATTATGAAAATTTACCGAGCTAGGTGTGCAAGATTAGGTTGTTAATGAACCATGAAATTCCTGAAGAGATTCGCTAGCTAATTAAAGCAAAGGTCTAATTATCATGTGAGTATTCCAATTCTTTTATTTCATACATGCCTGGGAAAGGTAAAAGCACTCTTGCAAAGAAACGTTATGCAAAACGATTGAAAGTCTGTCATCAATATGCCAGATGGACTTGTAATGCATAATTTTAGTCTTTAGGAATGATAAGGAGTCTTTAGATAATCTTCTATTAACTCTTGAGATGCATATTAGTGGATATGTGCATCGTGCAATTCATAATTTATGATCCCATTTTCATAAAGAACATGATCGACTTAGTCTTGGGAATCTGATTAAAAAAGACCTTGTTTGTCATTTTTTTAAAAAACTGGATGCGAAGCTTATCCCTGACTCATAGAGCGTATTTAAGCTGTTTTTAGATGTAAAACCAAAGAAAAATATGAGCCACAATCACAACTATGATTTTAGTCTTAATTTGTAAAAAGTTGTATCATTTGGTTTTATTAATAGAGCATAGTATTTGTATTTTATTGTTTCTTATAAGTTGTATCATTTGGTTGTATTAATAGAGCATAATATTTGTATTTTGTTGTTTCTTATGTTTGTTTAAGTGTGTTTTAAATTTGTTAGTAGTTGTTGTTTCAGGTGATGTTTTTTATACTCTATATTTTTATTTTTGAACATTGAGGACAATGTCTCATTTTGGTTGGGGGGAGGGTAGTAATTCATATTAAAAAAAAAACTAACTATGTTTTATATTTCATAAATCATTTACAAAACTGTTATTATTAAGATGGTAGAGTAAGCAGGAATTTATTGACTCTTAAGACGTATCTTGATAGTTGAGGGGAGGGTAGTAATTCATATTAAAAAAAAAACTAACTATGTTTTATATTTCATAAATCATTTACAAAATTGTTATTATTAAGATGGTAAAGTAAGCAGGAATTTTATTAACTCTTAAGACGTATTTTGGTAAATATTTTTCAATGATTATTTGCAATATTCATGATAAGGTCTATCAAAATACTTCTTGAAATATTTAGGTTTACAAACTTTCGCATTGTTATTAATTAATTCTTCTCATATACTCATTTAACAAGTATTCTTAAACCTTTATTTTTACACGCACACTTTAACATATGATTATGGGTTGCACATTGGATTATTATATTATATTATATATATTCTTTTGTTAAAGGTAACAACTAAGAAAAAGGGATACTATATAATTTGTTAAAGGTAACAACTAAGGGAAAGGGATTGTATATAATTAAAAAAAAAAGAAAAAAATGATAATAGTAAAAATATAGATAAGTTTGGTTTTTTAGCATCTCTAACCTAAGCAATTAAGACCGAATGGGTGTTTTAACACCTAATACCCTAAAGTCAACTGACTTGGGAGCTATTGGCCCAACGCTTGTTA
>NW_011500766.1:0-7942 GCF_000495115.2 Populus euphratica | reverse complement strand
TGTGGTTTGACCCCGGTCTTGCCGGGTTATTTATTACTTCGACACTCCTGCACTTGGGAGAAGACATCAATCTTTTAGTCGTGTCACCTATGATTTGAAAAGAATAAATCTCATATGCAACAATATTTTTTTGGTTAGAGATCATATTTAAGAACACTGATTTTTGTTAGTCCAAACTTATAAAGGATTTTATTTAGGGATGGGGTCGAGTCAAGTTTTTTTCAATAATAACATAATGAAAAAAAAATTTTGAATCCAAACTAACACGATTAAAATAGTAGTATAAGTGTTATCCACGCAACTTGAGCTGTGCAGATACTACATAAGTGTTCCACATCAAAAATTCTTTTGTTAAGATTTGACTATTTCTTTTTCATTCTTCTCTACTTCAAATACATTTGGCCCTCAATTTTTATTTTTTTAACCTTAATTTTTATTATTTTTATTACTATCGTATTATCCATTGTTTTTTTAAAAAAAAACTTATTTTTATTTAAGAAGGGGAAAATAAATATTTTTTTATTTTTTAGTAGATTATTCCATTATTTTTAAGAAAAAAATGTTTACTTCCATAATAGTGGAACTAAAGTTAACTAAATAATAAAATTGAGGGATCAAATGAAGTAGGTAAAGAAAAAGAAAAGGAAATGGGTTGGCACAATAAACCAAGAAAAAAAAAAGGAAAAATGAGAAAAAGAATAAGATATTAAAGTTTTGATAACAACACCTTTAATATTATTGAAAATATCTTAATAAGATGAATTTATATATATCAAAGAAAGATAATAAGACTTTTATTGCATTGGTCTAATAGTTTTTTTGGGCAAAAAATAAATATACAAGCTTTTCAAATGTGTTTTTTTTATGCTAGTTATAAATTAAAAAAAACTCTATGATGTTTTTAATTAAATATATTGAAAATCATCTATTTTAATAAATACCAAAAACAAAATGTGAACACATTTATTCAACTTACCTTACTACGGGCCGAATAATTATTTTTTTAACATAAAATAATTAACTTGTAGATGTTATTAGTATGTCTTTTGACATTGAATAAAAAATAAAACCATAAATTTAAAAGTTGATGCTTACTTATAATAAAATATAATAAAGATTTTATGTGTTAATAAAAAAAATATAAGATCTCAATCTAATTTTTTTTAAAAAAAATTATAAATTATAAAATTATAAAACAAATTATAAAATAATAAAGATAAGAACAAAAAGAAATGTATAAATAAACCAAGTGTAAAGTGATAAATATTCCAAAAAAAAGAAAAAATAATATTTTTTTCAAAAACAAAGTGTAAAAAAAACTAAAAAAATATTACAAAATAATAAAGATAAAAAAATGGTGAAAAATAGGTCAAATGTAAAATAATTAAATACCAAGTATAAAGAGAAAAAAATATCAAGAGAACTTCTTTTCTAAAAAAATAAAAAATTATAATTTTACCTTCATTACACAAAATATTTTTAAAATAAATAATAAAATTTATAATTATACCTTTTCCATGTAAAATTACTATTTCATTTTATTATATGTATAATAATAATTTTTCCAAATTTACTAACTTGGAAAAAAAAAACCTCGAGGGTCCAAAGAGATAGCGGATCATATAAGCAATCTTCAGTGCCCTCCTTTCCCTTCCCATTTCCCAACGAACAAGAATAAATGAACTCCACACTGCCATGTGTAAAGATTTAACCTCCGAAAATATTTGTCTTTCCCTTTATCTCTCTCTGTCTGCACCACACAGACCGAATTATGAGAGTGTCTTGAAATTATGGCAAGAACGACTAGTCAGAATCAGAATGAAAAGAACAAGGTAGGCGCCTTCTTTTTAGCTACTTTAATTCTGTGGTTCGTCTCAGTTTTGTTCGAGATATTCTTCAACAAGCGCACGGAGCTACTTTGGATTGTTGCTGGAGCTTGCCTTTTCCAGATTGCCAATTGGGTCATTCGATCTTTTGTATCCCGTGACCCTCTCTTTGTTAATACCTCCGTTTCTCTCCTCCACTCCACCATCATCTCCGTTTCAGGTTCTTAAAATTTCTCTTCTCAATTGGTGTTTCTGAAACTTCACAGGGAGTCATTTGTTTTCTCGATTTTCGTGTATTGTAATGGTTTGTTGGGTTTCCTAATATAGAAATGTTCGCACTATTATTATTACAATCAGGCTGGGCATCAGCATGGTCACGGTTGCTTTTGTTGTTAACAGGGGCATCAAGTTTTAGGGAACCTTTTGCTAACAATTGTCCTAAGGAGAAACCTTGATTTTTCTTTTTTGGACAGATTGAGAATGGCCATTGATTTATTTGCTTAAGCAAAAGTGCGGCCGACATGGCCTATTATTCCGTTAGAAACATAGGAAGTGTGGTATTCAGAGGGAAAAAAGAAACTGGGAGTATAGATAGTATCATCTTCGGGGTGTGTTTGAAAGGCTGTTCAGTGGGGTGATTCTTTTGATGAAAAGCTTATGACTTACTGACTGATACAAAGATATTTAAAACAGGAGAAAGGTATATCTGGATTTTACAAATCGATGAAGCTTCAGATGCTTAACTAATTTGATGCTTGTAAACTTTATGTTGCAGTAGCATACTTGCATTCCTTCCATGTGATGTGCTTCCTTCCTTCTTACTTGTCATTATTAATTCCGATCCTTGTCTGCTTGCTGTGTAGTGGTTTCCATTTTGGTAAATCAGTGCTTAAAAAATGGTTCCGATGGGATGTTTGAGCATTCACAACTCGTTGGAGGTACATGGGAGTGGGCGTACGCTGCTTTGTGCTTCTCATGTGGTTATTTTGCATATGATCAGTTGGATATGCTGTTTTACCGATTATACAGTGGTTTGATCCCCTCCATCCTGGTTCACCACATGATACTTCTCGTTTGCTTTACTCTAGCTCTGTATCGAAATGTCACAATCAACTACCTTATTCTCACTCTGGTTTGTGAGGTATGTTGCTTTATGATTCTGAGAACTCGTATTTGTTTAAATGTAACTGTTTACCCTTTAAGCCTTCAAGCAAGCTCAATGCGGGGTGTTGTTATATAGTGTTGACAGTGAAATTCTCTTATGACACAGCTGCATTCAATCTTTCTTCATGTGAGGAAAGTGCGGCGGATGGCTGGCATCCGCAATGCTAAGAGCACAATTGTGAGGATAGAATGGGTTCTTAATTGGCTCACTTTCATTTTTGCAAGATCCCTGACTCACATCCTCATCACCATCAAGCTGGTTGCTGATGCTCCCAAGTTTGAAAAGGGTGTGGAGTTGCCACTTGCTCTGTTTGGGATGGCCGGAATGAATTTAATCAATGTTGGCCTCGGCATTGATCTGTTTAATGCCTTCAAAAGAGAGAAATCCTCAGAAAACAGTAATCACCATGGTGAATGACTGGCAGAATGGAGGGCAGAGGGAATGCCTGGGTTGTATCTGGTTTCTCCTTGAAATTTTCTCAATTTGTGTGAATTGACTGTGCATTGGATTGTTATTAGCTCACTGTAAAATTATGCACCGCCACCACAAGTGGAAGTGATTTGTTTTCCACCATTTGTCGAAACCACATGGTAATGTTGATACAGGTTGTCCTTTCAAAAGAAATCTCAAATGTAATGATGTATTCTTCCACTCTCTCTGTAACTACATATAAAATGTGGCCGACGCAGGAATTTGGGAAAAGAAAAGGTCCTACCGGGAGTCGAACCCAGGTCGCTGGATTCAAAGTCCAGAGTGCTAACCACTACACCATAGAACCCTGCATAGCCGGCTGTGGGTATACATTTTATCTCTTTTAGAGAGTATCAGTATTCTTTCCCACCCCCACCTCCCCGCTTCTTTACGAGCAGACACCCTCCTCACTTGCTGGAACAAAACCACTCCAGGTTTCTTTAGCCATTCATTTCTCCTCTCTAATTTTATTGCCAACCCAAAAATGACTTTAGGAAATGGAACCATCCTGCAATTGATGCCAGGGATTCAAATTACCATTCTTGAATCTTGAAGCTATATAACAAGAGCATTTTCGTTCTATTGTATGGATTCAAAATCCAAGCAATCCAAATTTAAAACTTCGCTTGGATGAAATATCCTGAGACTCTCATTCATGTATGTGAAATCCGCCTGTTTTGTTTTTGAAGTATTATGAATTTTTTTAATTAAAAATACATTAAAATAATATTTTTTTTATTTTTTAAAATTTAATTTTAATAGAGTACATCAAAACAATTTAAAAACTAAAAAAAAAAATTAAAACTAAAAAAATTTCAAAGAAATGATTGGATGCAATGCCAATTATAGCCTAAATAACATTTAATCAACATTAAACCAATTCCCCATTTTACAAGCAACTAATCATCAATGCAGCTTCTTCTTCTTTTTTTTCACTTCAACTACTAAACCCTTGCTCAAATTGTGCAAAACCATTTCGATTCTTCTCGGAACTGACGTGATTCAATGACACAGCAGATGAAGCTGAAGAAGATACAGATGGGGGTGAGTTCTCTTCCTTTCTATTCACTGAAGGACCGGAACTCACTGGCAATTCTCATAGAACTGGAATCTCTTTTAGGTGAAAACGTTTCATTGGAGTGTCACTTCCAAGGTTCTCCATTACCTTTGGAATTGCTGATCCTCCAGCAGAGAACTCCGGTATGCTTGCAGTGCCTATAAAGAAGTCCTCTAGAGTTGCTAGAGATTTCAGCTGCTTCCCTAGAGAAGCTATTGTTTTCTGGCATTCAGCATGTTTCTTGGCAGCGACATCTAGGTCCTGCTACAGGCAAGTCTTACGATCAGTGTTTTGGGGACAAAAAAAGAGTATATCTGCAATTTTGATAACTGCATAATAGAGGTTGATGAAAAAATAAACACGTAATGCAGGTGATATTGCTTGTTGACCTGCTTTATTTGTTGTTCAACACTTGAGCTTACAGTTTGCTGGAGTTCTTCTTCCTGTTTCTTTCTTGAGAGATTTTCCTCGAGTTCCTGATACTTGACTGCAATTTCCGTGGACAAAACCCTCTCCTTTTCAATCTCTCCTTCTAATGAGTTAACTTTTGCAAACATGGTCCGAGCCTCCACTTCCATGCTAACAAGTCGATATTCAATTTGCTGCTTTGATTCATTTGCCATTGATAGCTCTTCTTGCAACTCCACCAAATTCTGTTGGGCCTCCCTCAGCTGAAGTTGTGATGCTTCATTCTTGTCCTGACTTTCTGTTAGAGCCATCTCCAATTCATCCCTCTCTGCTTTAATCTCTTCTAACTTCTCTTCCAATACAAACGTTTCCCCTTCTATCTTCCTTAATTTCTCTTCCAATACAAACTTTTCTTCTTCCATCTTCTGTAACTTCTCTTCCAATTCAGCGCTTCGTTTTATAATGAATTCCCGCTCAGCTCTCAACGAGCTTTCAGCATCAATTGATTGTTTGGCAGAATCTTCTGCTCTAGAATTATCAATTCCAACTTCATTCTCAGGCAAAGCAGCAAGTCGTTCCATTTCAAGAAAATCATCCATGAGATCAATTTCGATGGGTGAGGCTGGGAGATTTCGATTAATAGATTTTTCATTCTTGAATTGATCAAGCTCTGAAATTAGTGCAGATGCCCATGAGTCTGAGCAAATTTGTTCAGACTTGTATGGCCCTGAGCAACTAACTTTGCGAGCATCCAGCACCACAACATTAAGTTTCTCCCCATTGTCTGATTGACTGTCAGTGAAAGACTCAACATAAACTGAGGATGCAGCAGAAGTCCTGCGATCATTAACAGAGGATGATTTACAAGCCATGGCTTTTAGCCTCCGGCACTCAGCTTCAAGTCTGGCCACCTTCTTTATGCTCTCCAGATATTGTTTGCTGGCTGTTTCAGCTGCTTGGGTACTCAAGTCCCTTTCAACTGTTCTAGCCTCCAACTCTTCTGACTGGGAAAGGAGATCGAGTTTCAGGGTAGCATTCTCTTGCTCCAAATATTCAAGCTTCTGGCAGAGTTCGTCAACAATCAGAGCATGAGATTCAGACTTGGCAGCAGCTTCTTTCGTCTTGAGTTCGATAAACTGGTTTTCAAATTCAGATTTAATGGATTCCCACTCGAGACTTTTCTGCACCACAGCTTCATGAAGCTTTTCTTCCTGCTCTTCTCTTGCTTGTCTCAGCTGCCTAACACAATCTTTAAGGGCCCCATCAAGGTGGCTCACCCGATCTTCCAAAGCAGATTTCTGCTGATTTGCAACTTCAATTTGTTTCTTGAGAGCCATTACTTCATTTTCAGCCTTTTCCCAGCCTATAATTTTTTCGAGGAAGCACATCAGCAGATGATAAAGGAAGAGTAGCCATGCCTGGTTCCAAAAAGTTTGAAAATGGGAAATTTGACTTTAAATGAGCTCCTATATATGAATGGCATTGTGGTAAGAACTCCTTTAAATTGAAAAGGAACATACATATTTCGTAGATCTTGCAATTAGTACAGGACCCTTAATGTTAAGGGAAGTCTTAAAAGAATAGAGATTCTATCCTAGACATTAGTGTCTAAATATACCTGCAACAGCTTCTTCAGCAACTTTCGCATGCTGCTTTACTAAGTCATCTTTTGCACTAACATTGACATGAGCGGCTGATAACTTCTCTGTCAAACTCTTAATGCTATCATTGACATCTTCATCCCTAGTTACAGTTTTTGATGTCACTTCAGGTGATTGAGCACTGTCAGTATTAGATGCCTTTGAGGGATCCTGTATCAGTGATGAGAAAGTGGGTGAAACCAACAATGCAAACAAGAAAGTTTTGAAGTATATGAGGTAATAGAAAAGCCAACTCATGGAGAATAGCTGAGTAACTCAACAACAATTTTCCACTGAAGTGAAAAATTCAACAGTCCTTGATTTGATACTTGAAAACAGAGGAAGCAACATTTTGAGTTTTCTGCTCATTAGATAAGTCCAATTAGTGATGTGAAGGAGGGTCCTAACAAGATTTCATCTCTCTTCCTCAAAAATACTCTAGGAGAAGGGGTTAGCTGATGTGATGTACCTTCAAATAGGAGCAGTTTAGACACTCCTACTACTGAAATTTGATTGAAACAGCAAATAGATTGAAAACCTCATGGACTTTCAAAGAAAACTGAAACGTTGCGAGAGAGTCAAATGATTCGTTAAGAACAAAGGAAAACTCTCTTGTGAACCAAGGTATGAACAATGGTGTTTGTGACCTTATGTGGAGAATGGTGATGCAGTTAGATACTTATGTAGAACATATCAATAATATAAATGGAGGAGGGCTGTTCAGCCACCTACCTGATCATCAGAAAATCTCTCAGAATGTGAAGTTATTGATCCCGAACTGTCAGTTTCACCAGAACTCCTCTCAGAAGACTTCCTCTTCCACAACCATTTCCTCTTCTCCATCGCAAAATATGGCCGTCAGATGTATTTATCTGCATTTAAATGTATACTTTCGCATCAAATTTCCAAAGATGTGCGTCTGTGTCAGTACATGAGTTGCAGGAAATTTACAGACAGCAAAAACTGGATAAACAAGACACATTCTATTGCAAATTGTGGATAGCAGTATAAAAAGTGCAGGAAAAACCACTTTGAAAAGCAGAAATGAACAGCTTCTGTTACAAATCTCAAACATCAAGCAAAAAGATGACTTGTCTTCTCATTTTAGCATCTTTGATTTGAATCCACCCAATAACCATACAACCCCATCAACGACACCAAAAGATTACGCCTCTAAGGACTCCAATGGCACACACAGAAAATTGACCAAGAATCATGGATGGAGAAGTTAAGAAAGAGGAATTGGTAAGAACAAATAACAATGATATCACCAAAGACCCCGTACTTGAATCACAAAATGGGAACAACCCACCTGACAAGGACAATTTGAATCTTCCCAAAACAAAAACATGAACCAGTATCAATAAAACAGTAA
>NW_011508843.1:0-619 GCF_000495115.2 Populus euphratica | reverse complement strand
AGATACCGGTTCGGCGACGCTTGAAAGGGTGCTTTGGACATTTCCATATCTCTTCTTCATCGACGTAAAGAGCCATTTTGGTGTAAGTTCCCTGTGTCTCCCTCTCCAAAAGAAATTGTTTTGTTTTGGTTTCTCTCTCTACGCAGCTTGATGTTCCTATTCTGGCTTCTGGATTTGCATCTTAAGGATTTATAGAATGACTTGACCATGATTAGTTTCTCGAGTCAAAACTTAACTACGGTCGAACTAATTAAATAATTAATCAATCATTCAATCAGAGCCGATTTGAATGCCAGTGTCAGACGGAGCGTTTTGGAGAGGATAATAAATGTCCTTTACTAAGAGAGTAATTTACTAGAATGCCATAAATAGGAGTGGCCTCTGCACTCTACAGCGCGGGGTGGGGTTGGGGGGTGTTGGGTGATGAAATTACCAGCATACTTTAATTTAATTACGGATATGCCAGTTCACACGAATTAAAACATGTAAGGGTTTTGTCGTCAGGGGAACTGGTAGCGTCGTCCGTGTATGGAAGGGGACTCTAGCCGAGTCATAGATGAACAACAAGATGTGGGACCCAATTGACTAAATGACTTGTTTTATTTCACTAGTATTTTTA
>NW_011508844.1:0-619 GCF_000495115.2 Populus euphratica | reverse complement strand
TTCCTGTGACTATTTATAAGACTCGAACTTGAATTGAAATTTTGTTTAAAATAAAAAACACCGAACACTTGATTCCGTAGGATATTGATGAAGGAACTTTAGTAAGGCGTAAAAGAGATATAAAAGCAAGGGAAAATGAGTGTATAAAGGTGAGATATTAAAGGTAACGAGGGGCGCTATAAAATAAGAGAGTGATACCTCCAAACTTGCAAACGGTCGAGACCCACTCAGACATTATCATTGCAGGAGGGAGCGCATGTGCTTTTAGCTGTTGTCTCTCTAGCTTTTCTTTCATTTTTTTCTTAGCTTTCAGAAAGATATGATACCATAAACAACAAATCATCAACAACGATAACCCTGCTCGCAATCACACTCCCCTTTCTTTTTGTCTCCATTATTTTGCTTAATGTGCAAACCAAGACTATATGATAAATAATGGACATGAAAAGATAAGGTCAAATTACATGGAAAAAAGGCTACCCAGTGCATTAATGGACTTTCCCTTTTCCCTCCCCCAACAAAAATCGAAGTGAAGGTCCTCAGAGGACAAGAATGATAAAAATTATTTAAGAAGTGTGAGGTTATTAAGGTTTATATAATTGTTTATTTCAAGAGATTA
>NW_011508848.1:0-619 GCF_000495115.2 Populus euphratica | reverse complement strand
TAAATAATTTTTTTATTTTAAAATTTATATAAACTAGAAAAGAGAATAAAAGTGATGAAATTTGAATTTGTGATGGATTGGTTATTAAAATTATAATACTATATAAAATAAATCATGTCATGTAAAAGTTTAAATTATTAAGTAAAAGTTTTGAAATATGATTTTATATTATTTTTTGACACATACTTTAAAAACCTTTTAAACTAAAAATTTGTATATGATCATTTTATGTTATACTTATTTATATTTTTAAATAAAGATAATAAAATTTGAATTCATAATCATTTGATTAATAAAACTCCAATATTATATCAAAGTACCAATTAAACTCAATAACTTAGATCACTAGATATAAAGCTTTAAAATATGATTTATATAAATTTTTAACACATACTTATGGCCATGTTTATATATATATTAATTGGAAAGAATTGAAGAAATTAGTAGTTGGGTGACTATCCTTGGATTTAGGGAAATTATTTTTAAAGATATTTTGTTGGCAAATTATTGTCATTTTTCTTAGTCTGTGCTATGTATTCATAATTAAGAACTTTAGATTAGTTACATAAATACTAACGTTAGTACGTTAACTATTTCATTTAATTTTTTATACATTTAT
>NW_011508840.1:0-620 GCF_000495115.2 Populus euphratica | reverse complement strand
AATTATTGATTAGTCATCGATATGTATGGATACTAATGATATAAGTTACACTTATATTAATGTTGAACTTATTAGTTTTCTATTTGATGGTAACTAATGACATGGAAAGTATTGGTATTAATATTGATTAGCCATTCATGTGTATTGATAGTAATGATATCAGTGTAGTTGATATCGACATTAAATTAATTAGTTACTTATTCAAAAAAAAACTAATGATATTAAGAGTACCAATATCGACATTGATTTGTCATCTATATGAATGGATATTAATGATATAGGTTTAGCTGATATCAATGTTGTCGTATTGTCCATATATTTCCCGACTAAATGTTGAATAATAAGGAAGGAATCTTGAGGAATCAAAAGGGGGGGGATTTCTACTTGTGATAAATGATGATTGCATGTGGTGATAATTATGTATGTATAAATACTTGTGTATCATAAATGTATAAAAATGTAATTTTTTGATGTAATTTTTAAAATTATACGTTAGTTTTCAAGTACTTCATATATTTTTTTGAAGTCATAATTTACTTCAACTTTGATTTTTATTTTGGATTGTCTGTGCGCGCGCATATGCATATTCCTAAAAGTTCAACGTATCCTATGGTGATGTA
>NW_011508841.1:0-620 GCF_000495115.2 Populus euphratica | reverse complement strand
AACTGATAATATTTTTTTAAAAATATTAAGTTGATACTAGATTAGATTGATCTTGGTCATCCCGTAACCTGGGTCATAGAATCCAATAAATTTAGTAACTTTACTGTTTTTATAAATTATTTTTATTTGATTTATGATAAAATTAGATATTTACAATATTAAGCACCTAAAAATATATTTATTTGGGATTGTAATAACCCTATCAAAAAGTTTTAAAAAATAGATTATTAATTTCATTTCTTAACCAGTCCAGTATTGATGAAGAGCGAAATTAAAAAAAAAAATAACTAGAAAAATTAAAGAACTAAAAACTAAAACTCAAACATATCAAGTTTGATGAGTAAATTTACTATATTTGAGAATCGAGTAACCCAAGTCAACACATTGAATCCATAAACCGAATAATGAACTTCATTGTGATTAATAATTTATTTTTTTAAAACTATTTTTTATTTAACTACATGATAACAAAAATTGACAGTTGCAAAATCAAACGTCAAACTAATACCGAGATTTTCTTTTAAAATCGTGATAATTTCATAAAAAATATAACAAAACTATATTATCAATCAATTTAATATTAAATGATAAAATAAAAAAAAAATCTAACTCATTAAACC
>NW_011508838.1:0-621 GCF_000495115.2 Populus euphratica | reverse complement strand
TAGGAGGCGCCTTACACTTTTCATATGCGCTTCCCACACAATGACATATGATTCCTTTTATTTTTATTTTTTGTTTTATATTTATTCAAATATCATTTTTTTTTAGTTGATCCGATAATAATAAAAAACTCATAATGAAAATACAAAAAAGGCTCCTTGACCACTTTTAAATCTTTTGCTTTTAAGGGTATTTTGGTCATTTTACTATATTTTTTAAAAAAATTTGTATATTTATTCAAATACCAAATTTCCTCCTAGCTAACTTGATAATATTGAAAAAACCATTCTGAAAATATAAAAAACCTCTCAATACTAATTTTAAATTTTTTACTTTTTTAATTATTTCATTGTGCTTTTTAAATAAATATTTATTTATTTATTTCTAGTCAATTTAATAATAATTAATGAGTATTGTAATGAGACCTTAGTGCCTCTAATAACTAGTTTTGAGGTTTTTGATAGGAAAAGCAAAACCATAAAAATATTTTTCTAGTGAATAATGCATTTACTTACAATTCACGCTGCTTCCCTTCTTTTATTTTAGCTTCTATTAGATTGATAACTTATACTTTGCTGCGAATCAATTTCTTTGCAGCATAAAAAACCAATGCTAAAGCATTG
>NW_011508839.1:0-621 GCF_000495115.2 Populus euphratica | reverse complement strand
AATTCCTATTAAAAATAAATTGTATTTTTAATATAACTAAATATTTGTATTATTATGAATACTTCAAACGTAGAAACAATCGTATAAATAAATAGTCTTATTATAAATAAATTATATTTTTAATGTATTTAAATATTTGTGTTATTATGGTTGCTTGAAACACAAAAAAAAACCACATAAACAAACACACTTTTAGATAAAAAAAAAACGTGCATTTAATGTTTTTTCTAAAAATATATCTAGATTGAAAACTTATATAATAATTAATGATATTTTTAAGTATTTTTTTGTAATTCTAGAATCAGTGTATTAAAATTATTATTTTTTTCAATTTAAATTATTTTAAAAAGTATTTTCAAACACAAAATAAATGTGTAACCAAATAGAACTTTAATTCCTTATTTTTCAAATCTTTAAATTTTATCAATTTGAAAAATAACATAATAATTTAATTATTTATGATTAAAGTTTGTCTCATATTAGATTTTACTTGTGTTATTATTTTGGATTTGACCATATAATACAAACTTGTATTAATTTATCATTATTTAAGCCGGATAAATTATTTAAGAATTGATTTACAAAAGATTTAATTTAATTAGATGTAAGTTGACCCGAAAA
>NW_011508837.1:0-621 GCF_000495115.2 Populus euphratica | reverse complement strand
TAAGTCACGAAGTACCGTTGTCCGCCATTTGACCGGGGTGAGAGAAACTAGCAAAAATCACTCAAAAAGAAACATAAAAAAGAAAATGTGAGAAAAAAAAAATCAACCTTTATCTACAAGATCATTCAAACCAACTGATTCATTTTCACTAGGAAAATTATCAAAGTAAGCTTTCAAACGATGTCCATTTTCCTTAAAATCATTGTCATTCATTGATTTCTCAATATCACAGGCCCCATAAGGATTGGTCCATCTTAATCTTAGCTCTTTAGGGAATGCATAGAGTTGAGAATCATAAAACAAAACTTTTTGACTAGTGTCAATTTTTTGACAATTTTCACAAGTTTTGCAGAATGCATGTGTCCTTAAACATGGTGGGCCAATAAAATCCATTTTGAAAGATTTTTGCAGCTGTCTTTTTTGAAGAAAAATAACTCCCACATGCTTCAGAATGATAAAGTTTAATGACACTACTTACCTCATTGTCAGGAATGAATCTTTGAAATATTTGATCAGGACAAAATTTGAATAAGTTAGGGTCATCACAATAAAAGCTCTTCACTTCGTTCAAAAACTTTTCTTTGTCTTGAGTACTCTAATTAGTTGGCAAATCTCCTAAAG
>NW_011508858.1:0-615 GCF_000495115.2 Populus euphratica | reverse complement strand
TTGATGGCTGAGGATGGAGAATCGAGGACTTGAATGTTGATTGGCCGATTACGGTCGCGGCCATTTTCCGGCCAACTTGAAAAAGTGTAAAATGGTCGGGGTTTTGCTTTACAGGAGGCAATTCATGTTTCTGTGGTGGTTTCGTGGCTTAAAACGGCCGAAAATGGGAGATCGACGGAGAGAGAGAATCGCCAGCGAGAGGAGAGAGAAGCTCTGGGTGTTGCTACGGTGTGGACGAGTGTATGGTGCTCTCATGCATCTGAAGCCTGGGCACCGTTGTTTCTCAGATGAACAGATCGTGCGGCTGTGATTGGTTTGATCTTCAAGTTGATCGGACGGTCAGGATTGAATGGGCTACGATCTGGTGTGTCGCGGTGTACCGAGTGCCTGGTACACCTGCTGACGTGGCACAACAGGATCGAAGGGCAGATTATTTTAAAGGCTGAGATTGATTTGAGTTTTAATCTGGTGTGGTAAAGCCTATTATATCCTAAGAAATCAAAGGCTTAGATTTAAACACTATTAGATTTAACGGTTGAGATTTTTTTGGTATTTTTCAATTTGTTAAAAAAAATTTAATATCTTACTAGGGTATAGAAAAAGTATAAGAAAAAT
>NW_011508836.1:0-621 GCF_000495115.2 Populus euphratica | reverse complement strand
GCATAATACTTGCAAATTTGTCCCTTTTAAAGGGATTTAAAAATCATTAGATGATAAAGTCAATGACATTTTAGTAAAGAATTATAATAAATGAGAGAATGAATTTTAAA
The DNA here is from genome assembly GCF_000495115.2 of Populus euphratica. Lineage (NCBI taxonomy): Eukaryota > Viridiplantae > Streptophyta > Magnoliopsida > Malpighiales > Salicaceae > Populus > Populus euphratica. The sequence goes on along the minus strand of NW_011508836.1, from coordinate 511 downwards.
TTTTGAGAATAAGTATATTCTTGTTTTTATATGATAAATATTCTGAGAATAAAAGTATAAATACTTAAAGAATATAAAGCGAGAATCTTTTACTCAAGTAGTTTTTGGGTATTTATAATCTTCAAACCTTGTTGTTTTGATGAAGTGTAAGGGTTAGAAGATTTTTTTTTCTCTTGATGGCATTGATGAGGGATAAATATCCCCTACACAACATTAATAAGGGATAAATATCTCTTATACATCATTAATGAGAGAAAAAAATAGAAGGTCGTTGGAAAATTCTTTCTAAACCTATGGGTGTAAAGAGAAGGATACCCCTAACATGAACATTTCATGTTAAAAGTCTTAAGAATACATAAATAGAGCCTTATAACTCTAATGACATAACTAAAAAATTAATATCTTCTCTTAAGTGTAGAAGTGTTAAAATAATAAATAACATGACAAGATTGAGGTAGGATAATAATAATGACAATAATTATGATGATGATGATGATGATGATAAGTTAAA
>NW_011500560.1:115127-125365 GCF_000495115.2 Populus euphratica | reverse complement strand
AAGTAGATCTGATGAAGGCTTATGACTCGGTTCGGTGGGATTTCGTTGACGCTACGTTAATAAAAATGGGATTCCCTAGAACAGTCATTGATTGGATCATGGTTTGTGTTACATCATGTCAATTCTCTATCAACGTCAATGGTGAGCTTGCAGATTATTTTCCAGGGGGGAGAGGGCTGAGACTAGGGGATCCACTTTCTCCATATTTGTTTGTCCTATGTATGGAAATCCTTTCGGGGCTATTCTGCAAGATGAGTGCCAACCAAAACTTCAAGTTCCACCGGAGATGCAAGAAGGACAACATTTCTCATCTTTGTTTTGCTGACAACTTGATGATTTTTAGCAAAGGAGATGTAAACTCAATTCGTATGATCAAAACTGTGCTTACAAAGTTTCAAGATCTATCAGGTCTGTATCCAAATCCAAATAAAAGTGACATCTTCTTAAGCGGTGTGTTAAATGCTGAGAGAGAAGAAATTATTCGTATTCTTGGGTTTGCAGAGGGGGAGCTCCCTATGAAATATTTGGGAGTGCCTCTTATCTCGTCTAGACTAAAGGCTGTTTATTGTAAGGGTCTCGTGGATCGAATCACCTCTAAAGTTCGACATTGGACTTGTAGAACACTCTCGTATGCAGGACGAGTACAACTGATTAACTCAGTTTTATTTTCCATCCAGGTCTATTGGGCATCTCTCTTCCTCTTACCTGGGCAAGTCATAAAAAATATGGAGCAAATTATAAGATCCTTTCTTTGGTCAGGTTCAAATATCAAAACTACCGGGGCTAAAGTGGCTTGGGATCAGGTATGTCTTCCAAAAAAGGAGGGGGGCTAGGAATAAAAAGGATAACAGAATGGAACAAGATTGTTTTGTTGAAACACATTTGGAACCTGTGCAATGACTCAAATGGCTCAATCTGGTCTACTTGGATCAGATGTAATCTGTTGCGAGGTAGGAATTTCTGGACAATCAAGACGCCACAAAATTGCTCTTGGGCATGGAGAAAGATTCTAAAGCTCAGATCCTTAGCATGGCCGAAGATGAAGTACATCATAGGAGATGGCAAGACAACTTCTCTATGGTTTGACAATTGGCATCCTCACAGCCCGCTCGCGGATTCTTACGGCGACAGATTCATCTATGATTCAGGTATGGAAAAGAACGCGAAGGTGAATATGCTGATTCATAACTCAGAATGGAAAATTCCTACCACTCACGCTATTGGATGGCACCCCATTGTAGAAGCTATTCCTTCCAATTCTAATCCTATGATAGGGCAAAAGGATGAGATTGTTTGGCTGGATTCACCAAATCACAGATTCTCGATCAAAGTAGCATGGGAACAACTAAGATTTCATCATCCGATGGTTGAATGGCATGACATTGTGTGGTTCAAGAATGTTGTTCCAAGATATTCGTTTCTTCTATGGGTGGCTGTCCAACAGAAACTCACAACTCAAGATAGACTTCATCGATTTGGTATACATGGTCTCAATAGATGCTCACTCTGTCTCCGCAATAACGAAGATCACAATCACTTGTTCTTTGAATGCTCCTATACTAAAGCGATCTGGTGGGAGGTTTGTGACAGATGCAACATTCCAAAAATGACAAAAGGATGGGATGAATGGATTCGATGGGCCACTCTCACTTGGCATGGCAAAAGTTTCATCAATTTTTCTCGTAAACTCAATTTTGCAGCTACAGTGTATCATATCTGGCAAGAAAGGACCTTTGCTGGAATATCTAGAACTTAGAATTTGGTCTTTCATCAAATCGAATGTATCATCCGTGATAAGCTTGATTTGATGAGGAACGTCCTACAACAGATGAAAATAAAAGGATCCAACGAGCTTGGAGGGTCAATAACATAGATTCTTCATTTGATATTTAGCTGGTTGTATTGGTTTCCCTAACGAATCAAGTTAGGTCTTGAGTTTTCTGTTCGGTGGCTAACCTGTAGCCATATGTTGTTTTACATTTCTATTCTCATTGTAAATCTGGGGTATGCCCTTTATAATCTTTGTATCATTTTCCTTTAATATATATGTCAACTTACCAAAAAAAAAAAAAATACAACTGAATACCTCAAGGTCAGTTGTTGAGGCTATCCATGTTGCGCTTGTATGTGTTTGCTGCAGGGCTGGTCCCAGTAGTTGCTTATCATTGTTCAGATAACCAAGTCTCTTCCTTTAGAACTGTTTCTTTGTATTGAAGGATGAGCTTTTCTTTATGCAGTTCTGCAAGAACTTCTGTAGCAATCTTGACGGATATCATCTGGAAACCACCCGATTAATCAAGCAAATCTAGAATCACCACGTGAAAGAGCAAAAAACGCTGATCTCATTTCCTGGATAGTATTGTGATGTCTGCTGTTTATGCATGGTTGCACCGGAGGTCATGCAGTTGTAGCTTACATAACCCTTCCTTTGATGTCATCTAACACCTCAGCCTCTCCTATGTTCCAGAAGGATAGAAAATATAAGCTTGGATGTTTTATTTATTTTTTCATTATTATTATGATTTAATGAGTAAAGCTATGTTCACGCGAGGTCCACCATGGCAATGCTGTTTTGTAGTCATAATGTTCCAGAAGGATAGAAAATATAAGCTTGGATGTTTTATTTATTTTTTCATTATTATTATGATTTAATGAGTAAAGCTTTGTTCACGCGAGGTTCACCATGGCAATGCTGTTTTGTAGTCATAACATGTAAAGCTTTGTTCACGCGAGGTCCACCATGGCAATGCTGTTTTGTAGTCATAACATGTAAAGCTTTGTTCACGCGAGGTCCACCATGGCAATGCTGTTTTGTAGTCATAACATGTAACATATCTATATACACATATATTTGGTATACCTTAATACATACCATGGCATAATAAAAAAATTGTATCTGTCTTGGTGAATGAAAAAACGGCCCTACATTGGTCACGAATCAAATGTTCTCGCATTCTGTTTAACAACAAGAGCTCTCGAAAATATCAGATGCAATGAATTTTCATGAAATTCCAAACAGCCGAAGAAAAAAAAATAGAGTTAATCCCACCAAGTCAAATGGAGATGTCAAAGAAGACCATGGGAATCTGCACATGAACATTGTCCATTAACAAACTTATGAAGCCGCTTCCCATCTTTAATGATGATATGTCTAGTGGTCTGTGATGAAACAACCTTCATAAAATCATGGCAATCCTTGCACATAGTGACACTCTTGATGACCCTAATTGGTGCACCAATGGGCGTATTCAATAACCCAAATGTTACTGCCAACTTCTCACTGTGGTAAACAGCAGAAGAGAATGCCTTCTCTTCGGCTTCCTCTTCCTCATCATCAATTACCTCCGTATTCTCTAACTGCTCGTACCCGAGACTCTTTGCTCTGTCAACCAAATCATTCAATAGTGCATGCAGCTCTGCATTATGGTTATGCAACCGGTTATTTGTTTTGAATGAATGAACCTCTCCCTTAATGCTGATCCTACTCCAGTCCTTTAACTTTCCGACTTTCTCCTTTTTCATCAATCTTCTCACCATAGAAACATCCTCCCACCTCTCTGCAGAGATGTACATATTTAACAACACGACATAAGTCTCAGTGCTTCTGGGCTTGAGTTTGAGTAACTGTTCAGCAGCATAAAACCCTAGTTCTTCATTCCCGTGATTTCTACACCCAGCAATCAAGAGCAACCATATAAACTCGTTTGGTTCTACATCCATTCTCTTGATGACATCAAAAGCTTCATCTAGTCTACCCATCCTCACAAACATGTCAACCAAGCATCCATAATGGTCCATTACTGGCTTAATTTTGTATTCCTTCCGCATTATTTCAAAATACTCAAGTGCTTCGTCGACCATTCCAGCATGGCTACATGCAGCCAGAACGCCCACAAAAGTGATCTGGTTTGGCCTGAATCCAGCTAGCCTCATGTCTTCAAAAAGCTGCAGTGCATGCTGAGACTGGCCATGCCGTGCAAAACTTGTAATCATGCTGGTCCAAGATATCAATGTTCTTGTAGACATATCCAGAAAAGCTTTTCTTGCCCTCTTAATACTTCCACACTTGTCGTACATATCCACAAGTGCAGTTCCAACAACTACATCTGATAAAAACCCCGATTTAATAGTCTGGGCATGTATTTGTTCCCCCTGCTCCAAGGCTGCCAGCCTACTGCATACAGTTAGGATACTTGACAAGGTGAATAGATCAGGTTTCCTGCCAGAGCGATTCAACTTCAAATACATGCCGAGTGCCTCATTTCCAGTTTGCTGTGCTGAAAAATTGTCTTTCGCAAGATCCATTGCTTGAGCATGACCTGCAATCATTGCATTCCACGTAATCAAGTTCTTATATTCCATTCTATTAAACAAATTCTTCGCCTCATCAATGCATCCACATTTAAGGTACAAGTAAACAAGAGAATTTGTGATGCGCAGGTTTGATTCGTGGCCAAGTTTAGTGCACAATGAGTGAACCTGCATCCCCAGATCCGAAGACTGTATTGTGCTGCACAAGCTCAACACGCTTGTTAGTGTGAAGTCATTAGGCTCAACATTCTCAAAAAGCATTTCAATGAAAAGTCTTAACCCCATCCCTGCCCTGCCATTGTCACCACAAGCAGATATAATCGTTGTCCAGGAAATTACATCCTTTTCTCCAGTCTCACGAAAAGCTTTAACTGAAGAGTCCAAGCTACCAAATTTCGAGTACAAACTACAGAGAGCATTTCCAATACTGGAGTCGTGACTGATCCGATACTTAATAATGAAAGCATGGAACTGTTTCCCCAATGTGATAGACTCCAGAGAAGAACAAGCATTCAAAGCAATTGACAGAGTGAAATTTGAAGGAAACGACCCAGATTCTAACATGTCTCCAAAAACCTCAACAGCTACCTCAGGCTGTGAATTTTGAACATAACCTGTCATCAAAGTTGTCCACGCGACTACATTTCTTCTAGGCAAATTATCAAAAACTTTTCTAGCATTTACCATAACCCCACATTTTGCATAAACATTGACTAGAAATGACATAACAAAAAACTCTTCATGGGTTCCAGTCTTTATCACGTGAGCATGAACCATTTCAGTCTCTGGGACCGAAACCTTGTCTATGCAATGCTGCAAAAGAGGAACATAATAAGAGGACTCAACTTGTTCGCCCTCTTTTATCAATGAAAGCGCTTCGTGAAATTCCAGAGGCTTGAATGGTTCAAGATTTGCATCCGATTGGGCATTTATAGAACTCCTCTGATACGAAATGTTAGCGGTCTGAGATTTACAGATGCAGTCGAGTGTCAGCAAAGAGCGAGAATAGGAAACGCTAAGTATTTGGGTAATAATTAAAATACATCAAAACAACCTTTTTAATGCATTTGGAACGAAAGACTAATATTTATTTAGCTCTTAACAAAAAGCAAGTAAAATTATCATTTCCATCCACTAACAGACAACAGTAAAGCAAAGACACCACAAAGATGTTGTTTGATACATACATGAACTTCAACAAGTCAATACGGCTATGCGTAAGGAAGAGAGAATTTAAAACATATAAAGAAAAGAAAAGAGTTACAGCAATACCTTGTCGGTGGCAGAGGGGTGCTTTTTGAGTTCACTTCCAAGCCTGAGAGTTCCAGTGATAGCAACAGAGGGCAAAGAAGCCATGGAAGGAGAAAAGGGAATGGATGAACAAGACTGTTATTATTGGCCTTAATCTTTCCTCTCTCTTTTTTTTCCTTTTCTTTTATCTACAGTAAATTAGGCGGACTGGATAGAAAGAATTGCGGAGGGAAGAGAGAGTTGCTGCAACAAAAGTCCCTCTCGTTTCTTTCATTTGTTGTTTAACCGCTTTTAACTTTCTACTGCTAAATAGTCGCTAATAAAATAAAATTTAAAAAATAAATACATGCAATAAATAATAATACCTCCTCCTCCTCCTCTACAATTTTTTTTTAAGAAAAAAAGAGAAACACTTATCACTTTTGACACCACCCTTCAAGATTTTTTCCCGGTGGTTAAGAGTAGTTGAATGAAGAATCTATTTTTAATTGGTTTGAAATGAAAGAGTGATTTAATCTCCATTAAAAAATTACACATTCACTTTATAAAACAAAATTCATCGAATCTATTGGAGCTGAGCTTGGACTTCTAATTTTTATTTCACTTTTTTATCTGGGCCTGATTAAGTATGCATTGTCATCTCTATAACTTGTAATTGTTAAAAAAAAATCAACCAATCAATAAAACAAAAGCAAAATTTTTCTCAAGCCACCTCCCTAACGTAGCTGCATGCCTGCTCACCTCTAATCCCACCCCTACTCACATCCTCTCTCAGTCGCTACTGCTAATAGCTATTTGGTCTTGTGTTAAATTGTGTTTTCTTTAGCATGTTCAAGGTTGGGTTTTTTACTGGGTTCTTATATAATATTGTTTTGCTTTTTATCTAGGGTTTTGATTAACTTTTTTAAGGGCTTTATGATTTTAAATAAATTTTTTTAATTAATTATTTGGGATTATATTTCTCCCTATTTTTTTACCACCACAAGCTTACATTATAACCCATATCTCATTCAATCATCATCTCACGATACAATACACCACAATTTTTTTCTTATTACAACAATCATCGTTGCTTAACAAACATCCAACATACATTAATAATGTAAGCAATTGTTTTTTAAAAATTTGTTTGATTTATTTGATATGTATTGCTATCATAGTATTCTTGTGTCCTAAATATGTTTGTTGTATATATAAATTCCAGTTCAAGGGTCGAGTTGTGATGAATTTTTTTTTTTTGTGGGGGTTATGTCTAAGGTATACTCATTACTCGTCATGATTAAATATTATCTTTTATGACTTAGTTTTGCATTTTTTTTCTAATTTGTATTTTAATATAAATTAATTCAAAGTTCTTAAGTGATGACTTTAAAAGCTAGGGATCACACATTCTTTACAACGTTATTGATTTCTCCACTTAGATATATATGATCTAATAGAGTAAAGAGCATTTTATATGGCATCTAGTATTATTTTTTTATTTGTAAATTATGAAATTAGAAAAGTGATTAGTACTTAAAAGTGTATTTTTATCAAGGTTTTGTATCATCATTTTGCACTGAAAGTATCAATAACTCATTAACTAAAACATGTTTTATAATAATATATCTAATAATATAAGATACCTTTAATTTGTGGTAAATGTTCATTTTAAATGCAGGCCTATCACATAAATGAAAGGATTGATTGATGAATTTAAGAACTGAAATTGAAAGGATAAAGAGATGGTCAAACTTAGAAAAGAGATGTCAGTGCAATCCAAACCGAAATACTGTTCGGTAATTGGGTCATATCTGGAGCTATAGATCTCAGATTTAGGTCCAATTTATATGGATGGAAAGGTAAGACATAGGCCTACAACTTTCATATGGAGCCCAAGATCTAAAAAAGTCATTTTCAAGTCTCAATTGTAGCAACAACAAAGAAGCCCAAATTTGTCCTTCAGCCCGAGCACTGTTCAGTATTTTGGCTATATCTGGAGTTTTAGAAGTTGAAATGAGCTGAATTTTTTACACAAGAAAGCTGAGACAGTTTCCTACAACTTTCATGTAAGTAGCTCCAATTTTGACATTATCAATGACGTTTTGGGCAGACAAAAGAAGATAAAGATTATCACCAAGTCAAGAATTGACCACCCACTCATCAATTAGTCATCAAATCAATAGTTTCCAATTTTGGCCTATAAAAGGAGGCATTTGCCATGCATTTAGGCATCTTGGTCTTCAGATCAAGATCATTCTTTTGCTTTCTCTCTTTGTATTTTTTTGTATTGCTTATGCTTTGCTTTCATTAATATCAAGTTTATGCCTTTCCTTTCCTTTCCTTTACTTAGTTAACTTTTATCTTGTTTATGTTCTTATTTTGTTTATTTATTTTTCTTTCTTTTATTATGTTTAGCTAAGTTTATTATGTCAAGGTGAAAAGATTACACTAATGGTGTAAGAATAAGTATAATGTAAACTCAATATGGACTTTAATGTTTGATACTAACATGTTTTGTATTATTATCTTGTTCAGTCTTTAATACTTTGCTTGTTAAATGACTAATCTTGATTTATGTTATATAACTGACACGATTAAAAGATTGATGTCTTCTCCCAAGTGCAGGAGTGTTGAAGTAATAAATAATCCGGCAAGACCGAGGTCGAACCACAGGCAGGTTAATTGTACAAATTATAAACAACAACAACAACAGTAACAATAATAGTAGTAAGAGCAATAATAATAGTAGTAGTAGTAGTCGTAATAATAAAGAAGAAGAAGAAGTTGATGAGAATTTTGAGATGAAAGATTAACGTAACGATTAAACAATGATAAAAAAAAATGTCAAGGTTAGAGGTTCCACTAATGGTATGTTAAACAAGTATAGTATAAACTCTTATTATTCAATTGGAAACCACACACAAAGGAGGTTCCAATCAGATTATATATTGTTAACATGATTACATTAGTCATCTTATTCAATTAATGCTAATACTTGTAAATCTCGTCAAGCATTCATGATTATAACTTATGTTAACAACAAATCAAGTTTCTTTCATAGCTCAGGTGTCGGTTATACCATACAGTATGGGCTATGAGAGTGCCAAGTATTTGTTGTACCAAGTGTTATACAACATAAATCAAGATTAGTCATTTAACAAGCAAAGTATTAAAGAGTGAACAAGATAACAAATATAAAACATGTTAGTATCAAACATTAAAGTCCATATTAAGTTTACATTATACTTATTCTTACACCATTAGTGTAACCTTTTCACCTTGACATAACTAACTTAGCTAGACATAATGAAAGAAAGCAAAATAGATAAACAAAATAAGAACATAAAAGCTAACTAAGTAAAGGAAAGGAAATGAAAGGCATAAACTTAATATTAATGAAAGCAGAAAAATAAATAAACAAAATAAAAACATAAATAAGATAAAAGTTAACTAAGTAAATGAAAAGAAATGAAAGGCATAAACATGATATTAAGGGAAGCAAAGCATAAACATTACAAAAAATACAAAGAGAGAAAGTAAGAGCATGATCTTGATCTGGAAACCAAGATGTCTAAATGCACGGCAAATGCCTCCTTTTATAGGCCAAAATTGAGAACTATTGATTTGATGTCTAATTGATGAGTGGGTGGCCAACTCTTGACTTGGTGACAATTCTTATCTTCTCTTCTCTGCCCAAAACGTCATTGATAACGTCAAAATTGGAGCCACTTGAAAACATGAAAGTTGTAGGCAATTGTCTCATCTTTCTTGTATAAAATATTCAGCTCATTTCTATTTCTATAACTCTAGATATGGCCAAAATACTAAACAGTGCTCGGACTGAAGGACAGATACGGGCTTCTTTATTGTTGCAACAATTTAGACTTGAAAATGGCCTTTTTAGATCTTGGGCTCCATATGAAAGTTGTAGGCCTATGTTTTACCTTTCCATCCATATAACGTATACCTAAATCTGAGATCTATAGCTCCAGATATGACCCAATTACCGAATAGTGTTCCGGTTTGGATTGCACCGACATCTATTTTCTAAGTTTGGCCATCTCTTTATCCTTTCAATTTCAGTTCTTAAATTCATCAATCAATCCTTTCATTTATGTGATAGGCCTGAATTTAAAATGAACATTTACCATAAATTAAAGATATCTTATATTATTAGATATATTATTATAAAACATGCTTTAGTTAAGGAGTTATTAATACTTCAAGTGCAAAATGATGATATAAAACCTTGATAAAAATGCACTTTTAAGTACTAATCAATAACACTTGGTACAACAAATGCTTGACACTTTCATAGTTCATACTATATGGTATAACCGACACCTGAGCTATGAAAGGAACTTGATTTGTTGCTAACATAAGTTATATTCATGAATACTTGACGAGATTTACAAGTATTAGCATTAATCGAATAAGATGACTAATGTAATCATGTTAACAATCTATAATCAGTTTGGAACCTCCTTTGTGTGTGGTTTCCAATTGAATAATAAGAGTTTATACTATACTTGTTTGAGATACCATTAGTGGAACCTCTAACCTTGACATTTGTTATTATCATCGTTTAATCTTTACATTAATATTCCATCTCCAAGTTCTCATCTTCTTCTTCTTCTTCTCTTTCTTTATTATTATTATTATTATTATTATTATTATTATTATTATTATTACTA
>NW_011500560.1:110203-115093 GCF_000495115.2 Populus euphratica | reverse complement strand
GTTGTTATTGTTATTGTTATTGTTGTTATTGCTATTATTGTTTATAATTTGTACAATTAACCTCCATGTGGTTCGACCCCGGTCTTGTCAGGTTATTTATTACTTCGACACTCCTACACTTGGGAGAAGACATCAATCTTTTAGTCGTGTCAAGTTTTTGGCACCGTTGCCGGGGAGGTAAGTTCTTGTATAAATTATAGTAGTTATTTTATTTTCCCTTTTCACTTTTCTTGTATATAATTTTGTTTCTTTTCTCTTGTTTCTTCTTCTTTTGTTTTCTTTTTCCTTTTATTCTATTCCTACACGTGCATGAGAATGTGGTCACGTACATCAAGTGGTAGACTTTGTAGGCTATCCTCATCATTTTTAGAAAATATGGCCGAAGAAGATAATCAATCACTTCATAATGAGAATAATGAGAATAAGCGTGCTAGAACACTTAGAGACCACATGAATCCCACAAGAACAACTGCACCATCATGTATAGTTTTTCCTTCCGATGCATCTCATTTTAATTTTAAGCCAGACATTATTCAACTTTTACCTTCTTTTCATGGCTTAGAATTGGAAAATCCATACTTGCATTTAAGGGAATTTGAGGAGGTCTGCAACACATATAATAACTTAAATTGTAGCATGAACACCATCAGATTAAAGCTTTTTCCTTTTTCATTAAAAGATAAAGCTAAAACATGGCTACAAAATTTGAGACCAGGATCTATTCGTGCTTGAGATGAAATGCAACAACAGTTTTTAAAGAAGTTTTTTCCATCTCACAGAACAAACTCTTTCAAAAGACAAATCAACACTTTCACTCAAAAACCAGGAGAAGCATTTTACCAATATTGGGATAGGTATCGAGACTTGCTTAATACTTGCCCTCAATGAGGTTTTGAAACATGGAGATTGGTTTCACATTTTTATGAAGGGTTAACACCTAGAGATAGGCAAATGGTTGAATTGATGTGCAATGGAACTTTTGAAGATAAAGACCCTGATGAAGCAATGGAGTACTTAGACTTGTTAGTTGAGAATGCTCAAAATTGGGACACCGCGAGTACTTATGAGGCACCGAGTCAAACTCAACCTCATACATCTAGTGGAGGTATATACAACCTTAGGGAAGATCATGACCTCTAAGCGATGTTTACATCTTTAGCTAGAAAAGTCGAGTCACTAGAATTGAAAAAGAGTGGTCAATTAAAATTTGTTGAAAACATTGTATGTCGAATGTGTGAAACAAATAAACACTCAACCAATAATTGTCCAACCTTGCCTTCTTTTAAGGAATGTCTCCATGAACAAGTCCATGCTTTAAACAGTTTCAAAAGGCCCAATCATAATCCATATTTGCAAACATACAATCTTGGTTGGAGAAATCACCCAAATTTCAGTTGGAAGAGTGACAATGCACAAACTTCACAACCACCGTTTCAAGCACACCACAATTTCCAAAATTCTCATGGATATGCATCTCCTCCTTATGCTCCACCTTCTAGAAGAAATCTTGAGGAAACATTGCATGCATTCATTGAAAAGCAAGAGACAATCAATACTCAACTTGCTCAAAACATGACAGATTTTAAAGATACTCTTGCAAAATTAACATCTACTCTCAGTTTCCAAGATAAAGGTAAGTTTCCATCTCAATCACAACAAAATCCCAATGGGCAATATAATGCAAATGCAAGTAGTTTCGGAAGCCAACACATGGATCAAGTCAAATCAGTCACTACTCTTCGCAGTGGTAAGGTTATTGAAAAACCCTCTCTTGAACCTTATGAGAAAGATGATGAGTCAATCTCAAAGGGTAAGGAAGGGGTTGAATCTGAACATTGCAAAGAAAAGACTGATTCCCCTCCAGCACTTCCATTTTCTCATGCCATGACCAATCAGAAAGAAATCAAAGATGAAAAAGACACCGAAAATGTTGATGCGAATCTTTTATCAAAAGTGACAACAGATTCGACACCCAACATCACACCAATCGATGATTATTTTCCTGATAAATCTCTACTTTCTCTTAGTTAAATGCCTTAGTTTGCTAAAAATATCAATTTTCTTGCTTCAGGATTTTTGCCAGCTCACTAGACTGCCGAAGACAAAAGAAAATTTTTTAGCAACGTGCAAAATTTTTATTGGGATGACCCTTACTTATTCAATTATTGTCCTGATCAAATATTTCAAAAATGCATTCCTGACAATGAGGTAAGTAATTTCATTAAATTTTGTCACTTTAAGGCACGTGGGGATCATTTCTCATTAAAAAAAAAGGACTGCAAAAACCTTATAAAGCGGATTTTACTTGCCCACCATATTTAAGGACTCACATGCATCCCGCAAAACCTATGAAAATTGTCAAAAAGGTGGGATTTATTTCAAAACACAGAGAGTCTTTATATAATCTTCTATTGACTCTTAAGTCTCATCATAGTCGAGATAAGCATCGTGCAATTCATTATTTATGCCCACTATTTCATAAAGAACATGATCGACTTAGTCTTGGGAATCTGACTAAAAAAGACCCTGTTTACCAGTTTTAAAGAAAACTGGATGGGAAGCCTATCCCCGACCTATAGAGGGCGTTTAAGCCGTTCTTGGATGTAAAACCAAGGGAAGATATGAGCCACAATCACAACTAGCTATACATACACATGCTTTTTTAAAAGTAAATAAATAAAAAAATAAAGAGAGAGAGAGAGTGTGTGTGTGAGACTCTAGTTGGCCTATATATAACTGGTATGATTGCCTTTCTAATTTCTCATCTATAAAACCCTCTCTTCCTTCCTTTCATTTTTACTCAAACCATACATTCAACAAATACACAAGTGTGTAGAAATGGCAAGTTCCTCAGGTTATCATATAAGAAATATTTGTGTTTTTGGTGGATCCAGTCCTAGGTAAGAAAAGGAGTTTTTAGAATCAGCAAATCATCTTGGTCAAGTGCTAGCTGAGAGAAAGATTCATTTAGTGTATGGGGGAGGCAGTTGACACGACCAAAAGATTGATGTCTTCTCCCAAGTGCAGGAGTGTCGAAGTAATAAATAACTTGGCAACACCGGGATCGAACCATAGGGAGGTTAATTGTATAAATTATAAATAACAATAATACAACAACAACAACAACAACAACAATAATTGTAATAACAATAATAATAATAATAATAATAATAAAGAAAAAGAAGGAGAAGAAGAAGAAGAAGATAAGAACTTTAAGATGGAATATTAATGTAACGATTAAACAATGATAACAACAAATGTCAAGGTTAGAGGTTCCACTAATGGTATGTCAAACAAGTATAGTATAAACTCTTATTATTCAATTGGAAACCACACATAAAGGAGGTTCAAATCAGATTATAGATTGTTAACATGATTACATTAGTCATCTTATTCAATTAATGCTAATACTTGTAAATCTCGTCAAGCATTCATGATTATAACTTATGTTAACAACAAATCAAGTTTCTTTCATAGCTCAGGTGTCGGTTATACCATACATTATGGGCTATGAAAGTGCCAAGCATTTGTTGTACCAAGTGTTATACAACATAAATCAAGATTAGTCATTTAACAAGCAAAGTATTAAAGAGTGAACAAGATAACAAATATAAAACATGTTAGTATCAAACATTAAAGTCCATATTAAGTTTACATTATACTTATTTTTACACTATTAGTGTAACCTTTTCACCTTGACATAATAAACTTAGCTAGACATAATAAAAGAAAGAAAAATAAATAAACAAAATAAGAACATAAATAAGATTAAAGTTAACTAAGTAAATGAAAGGAAATGAAAGGCATAAACATGATATTAATGAAAGCAAAGCATAAACATTACAAAAAATACAAAGAGAGATCTTGATCTGGAAACCAAAATGCTTAAATGCATGGCAAATGCCTCCTTTTATAGGCCAAAATTGGGAACTATTGATTTGATGACTAATTGATGAGTGGGTAGCCAACTCTTGACTTGGTGACAATCCTTATCTTCTCTTGTCTGCCCAAAACGTCATTGATAACATCAAAATGGGAGCCACTCAAAAACATAAAAGTTGTAGGCAATTGTCTCAGCTTTCTTTTGTAAAAACTTCAGCTCATTTGCACTTCTAGAATTCCAGATATGGCCAAAATACTGAACAGTGCTCGGGCTAGAGGACAGCTTCGGGCTTCTTTGTTGTTGCTATAATTTGGACTTCAAAATTATAGGCCTATGTCTTACCTTTACATCCATATAAAGTAGACCTAAATCTGAGATCTATAGCTCCAGATATGACCCAATTACCGAACAGTGTTCCGGTTTGGATTGCACCGACATCTCTTTTCTAATTTTGGTCATCTCTTTGCCCTTGCAATTTAAGTTCTTAAAGTCATCAATCGATCCTTTCATTTATGTGATAGGCCTGCATTTAAAATGAACATTTACCACAAATTAAAGGTATCTTATATTATTAGATATATTATTATAAAACATGCTTTAGTTAAGGAGTTATTGATACTTCGAGTGCAAAATGATGATATAAAACCTTGATAAAAATGCACTTTTAAGTACTAATCACACCCCCTAACCAGCTTATTACTAGTCCCTAGTAATCAAAGCGTTAAAATAGAAAAACAATTTGCAAATTCTATAAAGCAAGGTATTCATCATTTAACTTCCATTAATCTATCCAGATAAACAAACTCTTGTTAAATTTATATACCTGCTAAATACCTCTTAACAAGATATTCATAAACCTTTTTTTTGTGCTCAATGTATCAACATATAATTATGGGGCCTTTCTTGGAAGAAAACAAAATTTTTATTCTAATGTTTAAGGTTAACTTCCTTGGGTTGGGATTATTATTTTTGTCTTTTTTTTCTTTTTTTTTTTTTTTTTTTTTTTT
>NW_011500560.1:78941-110153 GCF_000495115.2 Populus euphratica | reverse complement strand
TTTTTTTTTTGGTAAGTTGACGTATATATTAAAGGAAAACGATACAAAAATTATAAGGGGCATACCCCAGATTTACAATGAGAACAGAAATGTAAAACAACAGATGGCTACATGCTAGCCACCGAACTGAAAACTCAAGACCTAACTTGATTCGTTAGGGAAACCAATACAACCAGCTAAATATCAAATGAAGAATCTATGTTATTAACCCTCCATGCTCGTTGGATTCTTTTATTTTCATCTGTTGGTAGAACGTTCCTCATCAAATCAAGCTTATCACGGATGATACATTCAATTTGATGAAAGACCAAATTCTGAGTTCTAGATATTCCAGCAAAGGTCCTTGCATTCCTTTCTTGCCAGATATGATACACTGTAGCTGCAAAACTGAGTTTACGAGAAAAATTGACAAAACTTTTGCCATGCCAAGTGACAGTGGCCCATCGAATCCATTCATCCCATCCTTTTGTCATTCTTGGAATGTTGCATCTGTCACAAACATCCCACCAGATCGCTTTAGTATAGGAGCATTCAAAGAACAAGTGGTTGTGATCTTCGTAGTTGCGGAGACAGAGTGAGCATCTATTGGGACCATGTATACCAAATCGATGAAGTCTATCTTGAGTTGTGAGTTTCTGTTGGACAGCCACCCATAGAAGAAACGAATGTCTTGGAACAGCATTCTTGAACCACACAATGTCATGCCATTCGACCATCGTATGATGAAATCTTAGTTGTTCCCAAGCTATTTTGATCGAGAATCTGTGATTTGGTGAATCCAGCCAAACAATCTCATCCTTTTGCCCTATCATAGGATTAGAATTGGAAGGAATAGCTTCTACAATGGGGTGCCATCCAATAGCGTGAGTGGTAGGAATTTTCCATTCTGAGTTATGAATCAGCATATTCACCTTCGCGTTCTTTTCCATACCTGAATCATAGATGAATCTGTCGCCGTAAGAATCTGCGAGCGGGCTGTGAGGATGCCAATTGTCTTTTTTTTCTTTTTTTCTTTTTTAAATATATATACATATAATTTAAAAACACCATGCATCTTTAACCCATGTAACGAGCTTTCAGCTAATGACTCCCATACAAGTTGGTCTTAGGGCATTAGGTGTTAAGACACCCCTACGAGCTTAGTAACTCGGGTCGCAGATAATGATATGTAGATAGTGCAATGTTTGATTCCCTTAAGCTTTTCTCCTTAACCCATGTAACAAGCGTTGGGCCAATAGCTCCCAAGTCAGTTGACTTTAGGGTATTAGGTGTTAAAACACCCCTTCGGGCTTAATTGCTTAGGTTAGGGAGGCTACGAAACCAAACTTATCTACATTTTTATTATCATCATTTTTTTTTTCTTTTTTCTTTTTTAATTATATACTATCCCTTTCCCCTTAATTGTTACCTTTAATAAAAGAACATAAATAATTTTTTTTTTTTTTTTTTTTTAATTATATACAATCCCTTTCCCTTAGTTGTTACCTTTAACAAAAGAACATAAATAATGTAATAATCCAAGTGCAACCCATAATCATATGTTTAAAGTGTGTGTGTGAAAATTAAGGTTTAAGAATACATGTTAAATGAGTATATGAGCAGAATTAAGTGATAACAATGCGAGAGTTTGTAAACCTGAATATTTCAAGAAGTATTATATTAGACTTTGTTAAGAATGATTACTAAGATGCGTCTCAAGAGTCACTTTAACAAAAGAACTCCTTTACTCTGCCATCCTAGTAACAACAATTATGCACATGCTTTATGAAATGAAAAACAATTTTTTTTTACAACTACTGCCCTCTTCCCCCAACCAAAACGAAACATTGTCCTCAATGTTCTAAGGTAGAAAAATAGAGTATAGAAGATATCACCTGAAATAACGAACACTCACAAACCTGAAACACACTGAAACAAAAATAAGAAATAACAAAACACAATAATAAAATCAAAAGACACAAGTTTTTACAAACGAAAATTCAAATCGCAGTTGTGATTGTGGCTCACATCTTCCCTTGGTTTTACATCCAAGAACGGCTTAAATGCCCTCTATGAGTCAGGGATAGGCTTCCCATCCAATTTTCTTAAAAACTGGCAAACAGGGTCTTTTTTAGTCAGATTCCCAAGACTAAGTCGATCATGTTCTTTATGAAATAGTGGCCATAAATCATGAATTCCACGATACTTGTCTCGACTATGATGAGACTTAAGAGTCAATAAAAGATTATCCAAAGACTCTCTGTGTTTTGAAATAAATCCCACCTTTTGACAATTTTCACAGTTTTTGCAGAATGCATGTGACTCCTTGAATATGGTGGGCCAGTAAAATCCACTTTGTAAGATTTCTACAGTCCTCTTTTTTGACGAGAAATTATCCCCACGTGTCTTAGAGTGACAAAATTTAATGAAATTACTTACCTCATTATCGGGAAAGCATCTTTGAAATATTTGATCAGGACGATAATTGAATAAGTAAGGGTCATCCCAATAAAAGTTTTGCACGTTGCTCAAAAATTTTCTTTTGTCTTCGATACTCCAGTGAGCTGGCAAAAACCCTGAAGCAAGAAAATTGATATTTTTAGCAAACTAAGGCATTGAACTAAGAGAAAGTAGAGTTTGATCAAGAAAGTAATAATTGATTGGTGTGATATCGAGTGTCAAATCTGTTGTCACTTTTGATAAAAGATCTGCATCAACATTTTCGGTGTCTTTTTCATCCTCGAATTCTTCCTGATTGGTCAAGGCATGAGGAAATGGAAGTGCTGGAGGGGAATCAGTCTTTTCTTTGTAATGTTGTTGTGCCGTGAATGATTCAAAAATCGGCAACAATGAATCTGACGAAAATGGATGAAGGATGGGTCTAGTTGTATTGTCTTTCTTCTGGTGTTTAGGCTAGATTATAGTATTTTTAAGGTAAATAAAAATGGAGGATAAACTAGAGTGATACTTTGATAAGTCGATCTGGACGCCACAAAGATCAATCTAGGATTTTGACACCACACTCTTTGTGATTGAAGAGTGATAAGTCAGTAGGGTTCTTCACAAATCAATTTGGAAGAATAACTCTTAATTCTCGGAATTAAGTTCAAATATTGGCCAAAAGTTCTTTATTACATATTCTGATGCCATATTTATAATGGAACATCCCTCCACACTTAGGAAAATTCAACATGACAGAAATCAAGCCCAAAACTTGGACTTTGACAAAGTAACCAGACAAATTACACTAGCACACATTTTCTGACTTTAATTGAAACATAAACAGACCGAATTTAAAATGGCTATAACTTCTTGCACAAAAGTCCAATGCAATCATGGTTGGACAATCTGGAAAGATCACGTTCTGAACTTGAAATCCACCTAGATTAGTCTTGTTTTCACATGCAATGGATGACTTCAAATTCGGGTTCAAATTTATCTACTGTTCTGACGTAAACAGCATCAATTTCTTAACTTATTTGCATTATCAACCCAAATTCAAGTAGTCCAGCATCAAAAGAACCATTAAGGGCTCTTCCCATCTTTAAGCTCCAATTGTAGGCAAATAAGCACCCTTGAACCAATTTGAAACTGATTGCCAAATTTTAACTCTGACGCAGCTTCAATCATTCCAATCTGACTCGTCAAGGTCCTTTGTAGTTGTTTCGCTCTTGCTCTTGTCATTGGACTATCTGAATCCTCTTGCATATTTGATTTACCTTTACGAGATGGATTATCATTCCCATGATGCACATCATCAGCCCCGGGTTGATAATGATTTGTCCTCAAATCATAATCGTCGTCATCATCCAAGTATGGAGTCAAGTCTTTCACATTAAAAGTAGCTGATACATTGTAATCACCAGGAAGATCTACCTTATACGCATTATCACTCACCTTCTCTATAATCCGAAATGGACCATCAGCTCTTGGCATCAACTTGGACTTGCGTTTGCTTGGAAATCTGCAAACGTAGCTTAAGAACTTTGTATCACGATCAGAGACAATGCTTTTAGGAACTCCATGCAAACGAACAATCTCTTGAAAGAACAAATCAGCTACATGTACAGCATCGTCAGTTTTGTTGCAAGGAATGAAATGGGACATTTTGGAGAATCGATCAACCACAACCATTATTGAATCCTTTCCACGCTGTGTTCTCGGTAACCCTAGTACAAAGTCCATGCTAACATCCATCCACGGTTGCTCTGGAATAGGCAACGGCATATACAGCCCATATGCATTCTCTTTACCCTTAGCTTTCTTGCAAATAGCACATCTCTCAATCACCTTGTGCACATCCCGTAACATGCTAGGCCAAAAGAAATGTTCTTTCAGCAACTCATAAGTCTTCTTCTCCCCAAAATGACCACTAAGACCACCACCATGAGCCTCTCGCACAAGCAACTCCCGTAATGAACCTGAAGGAATACACATTCTGCCCATTTTGAACAAGTAACCTTCATGCATAAAGAACCCATCACAAGCTCCCTTTGCACATTCGGTAACCACATTAGCAAAGTAGGAATCATTAGCGTATTGATCCTTCACTTGTTCAAAACCCATCAGCCTCGCATTCAACATAGAGATCAGTGCATACCTCCTAGAAAGAGCATCAGCAACCACATTAACTTGCCCTTTCTTGTACTTTATGACATAAGGAAATGACTCCATAAACTCCACCCATTTAGCATGTCTTCGATTCAGCTTGCTTTGCCCCTTAAGATACTTCAAGGATTCATGATCAGTATGAATAACGAATTCTTTTGGCAACAAGTAGTGCTGCCATACCTCCAGAGCTCGAATCAAAGCATAGAACTCCTTGTCATAAATAGAGTAGTTCAAACGTGCTCCATTTAACTTTTCACTGAAGAATGCAATCGGCCTCTTTTCTTGCATCAAAACAGCCCCAATTCCAACTCCGGAAGCATCACACTCTATTTCAAATGTTTTAGCAAAGTCTGGAAGTGCTAAAACTGGAGCAGTACACAACTTTTCTTTAATTAGCTCAAAAGCTTTCTGAGCATCTGCACTCCATCTAAACTCGTTTCCTTTTTTTAAGCATTCTGTCATAGGAGCAACAATAGAGCTGAAATCTTTCACAAATCGCCTGTAGAAAGAAGTTAAACCATGAAAACTCCTCACATCAGCGATACTAGCAGGTTTTGGCCAGTCCCGAATTGCCTCAATTTTCTCCTCATCAACCTTAACTCCCTTGCTAGAGATAATATATCCAAGAAACACGACACTTTCTTTACAGAAGTAACACTTTGTGAGTTTCCCATACAACTTAGAATCTCGCAAAGTTTCAAACACAACTCTAAGATGCTTCACATGATCATCAAAGGTCTTGCTATACACTAGGATATCGTCAAAATATACTACAACAAACAGCCCAATATACTTCCTCAAAACATGATTCATAAGCCTCATAAATGTACTAGGCGCATTAGATAACCCAAACGGCATTACCATCCATTCATATAACCCCTGTTTAGTTTTAAATGCTGTTTTCCATTCATCTCCCTCTTTCATTCTAATTTGGTGATAACCACTCATCAAATCGACTTTAGAAAACAATGCAGCACCATGCAACTCATCAAGCAAATCATCAAGTCTGGGTATAGGAAATCGATACTTAACTGTTATTTTGTTGATAGCACGGCTGTCCATACACATCCTCATGGTACCATCTTTCTTTGGTACAAGCAAAGTAGGTACGGAACATGGACTAAGTGATTCTCGAACATAGCCCTTCTCTACAAGCT
Source organism: Populus euphratica (assembly GCF_000495115.2). Classification (NCBI taxonomy): domain Eukaryota; kingdom Viridiplantae; phylum Streptophyta; class Magnoliopsida; order Malpighiales; family Salicaceae; genus Populus; species Populus euphratica. The sequence goes on along the minus strand of NW_011500560.1, from coordinate 104,406 downwards.
CACTAACCTGCCTTTGAATCTCTTTTGCTTCTGCTGGATTACATCTGTATGCTGGTCTATTAGGAAGTGAAGCTCCTGGCACCAAATCAATTTGATGCTCAATTCCACGAATAGGCGGTAACCCTTTAGGTAATTCATCTGGAAACACATCTTTAAATTCTTCTAGCAATTCCTTAATCTGTGCTGGTAAGTCCAGTCCTTCTACTTGTAGCAATTGCTTTGCCCAGATCATGAAAACAACCCCCGTCGAAGCTAATGCCTGTTTGATATCGCCTTTTTTGGCTAACAACAGCCCCTTACGTGATTGCACCTCCTTTTGTTGGCTTCGTAACTGATCCTCTCTAACCTGTTGAGAACTCAATGGTAACAAGTTCACCTTCTTTCCATTCAGCATGAAAGAATAAGTGTTCTTTCGTCCATTGTAGGTCACATCCTTATCAAACTGCCATGGACGACCCAGTAACAAATGGCTAGCTGACATCGGCGCAACGTCACACAAAACCTCGTCATGATAGGTTTTAATGGAAAAGGGCACAAGAACTTGCTTTGTCACCCGAATCTCCCCATTCTCATTCAGCCATCGCAAACTATACGGTCTGGGATGTGGAATGGTAGTTAAGCCCAATTTCTCCACCAAGGTAGTTGACGCAACATTAGTGCAACTTCCATTATCAATGATCATCCCACACACCTTATCCCGAATCTGACATCGAGTATGAAAGATGTTCTCACGTTGCTCAGCACTAACATCAACTTGTGCATTTAGAACCCGTTGCACAACCAACAAATCTCCCTTCACTGGTTCGAAATCCTCTTCCTGTTCCATTTGTGCCTCATCTTCATCTTCAGTTTCAGCCTCATCTCCACTGATCAGCTCTCCATGATCCCCATTTGGATCTCCATCAGCTTCTACAAAATCATTTCGTGGCACCCTAAGTGCTTGCCTCTGCTGGAGTTGCAAATTATTTCTTTGCATCATTTGCATAAGGGTATGCAACTGTTCACGAATTCCAGTCATTTCATCCCGAATCTCAGCATGAGATCGTTGTAAGCCCATAACCTGTGCCTGTTCTAAACATAACCCTCTTGGCAAATCTTCTTTATCTCCAGCCATAATTAAGTTTATCAATTGCAATTCCAGCAAGCCTTTCTTCTGTTTCTAGCTCTTGCCTTAGATCGCAACTGATGCTCTGATACCAGATGTTGTGCCGTGAATGATTCAAAAATCGGCAATAATGAATCTGACGAAAATGGATGAAGGATGGGTCTGGTTGTATTGTCTTTCTTCTGGTGTTTAGGCTAGATTATAGTATTTTTAAGGTAAATAAAAATGGAGGATAAACTAGAGTGATACTTTGATAAGTCGATCTGGACGCCACAAAGATCAATCTAGGATTTTGACGCCACACTATTTGTGATTGAAGAGTGATAAGTCAGGTAGGGTTCTTCACAAATCAATTTGGAAGAATAACTCTTAATTCTCGGAATTAAGTTCAAATATTGGCCAAAAGTTGTTTATTACATATTCTGATGCCATATTTATAATGGAACATCCCTCCACACTTAGGAAAATTCAACATGACAGAAATCAAGCCCAAAACTTGGACTTTGACAAAGTAACCAGACAAATTACACTAGCACACATTTTCTGACTTTAATTGAAACATAAACAGACCGAATTTAAAATGGCTATAACTTCTTGCACAAAAGTCCAATGCAATCATGGTTGGACAATCTGGAAAGATCACGTTCTGAACTTGAAATCCACCTAGATTAGTCATGTTTTCACATGCAATGGATGACTTCAAATTCGGGTTCAAATTTATCTACTGTTCTGACGTAAACAGCATCAATTTCTTAACTTATTTGCATTATCAACCCAAATTGAAGTAGTCCAGCATCAAAAGAACCATTAAGGGCTCTTCCCATCTTTAAGCTCCAATTGTAGGCAAATAAGCACCCTTGAACCAATTTGAAACTGATTGCCAAATTTTAACTCCGACGCAGCTTCAATCATTCTAATCTGACTCGTCAAGGTCCTTTGTAGTTGTTTCGCTCTCGCTCTTGTCATTGGACCATCTGAATCCTCTTGCATATTTGATTTACCTTTACGAGATGGATTATCATTCCCATGATGCACATCAAATGCGCCTAGTACATTTATGAGGCTTATGAATCATGTTTTGAGGAAGTATATTGGGCTGTTTGTTGTAGTATATTTTGATGATATCCTGGTGAATAGCAAGACCTTTGATGATCATGTGAAGCATCTTAGAGTTATGTTTGAAACTTTGCGAGATTCTAAGTTGTATGGAAAACTCACAAAGTGTTACTTCTGTAAAGACAATGTCGTGTTTCTTGGATATATTATCTCTAGCGAGAGAGTTAAGGTTGATGAGGAGAAAATTGAGGCAATTCGGGACTGGCCAAAACTTGTTAGTATCGCTGATGTGAGGAGTTTTCATGGTTTAGCTTCTTTCTATAGGCGATTTGTGAAAGACTTCAACTCTATTGATGCTGCCATGACAGAATGCTCGAAAAAAGGGAACAAGTTTAGATGAAGTGCAGATGCATAGAAAGCTTTTGAGCTAATTAAACAAAAGTTGTGTACTGCTCCAGTTTTAGCACTTCCAGACTTTGCTAAAACATTTGAAATAGAGTGTGATGCTTCCGGAGTTGGAATTGGGGCTGCTTTGATGAAAGAAAAGAGGCCGATTGCATTTTTCAGTGAAAAGTTAAATGGAGCACGTTTGAACTACTCTATTTACAACAAGGAGTTCTATGCTTTGATTCGGGCTCTGGAGGTATGGCAGCACTACTTGTTGCCTAAAGAATTCGTTATACATACTGATCATGAATCCTTGAAGTATCTTAAGGGGCAAAGCAAGCTGAATCGAAGACATGCTAAATGGGTGGAGTTTATGGAGTCATTTCCTTATGCCATAAAGTACAAGAAAGGGCAAGTTAATGTGGTTGCTAATGCTCTTTCTAGGAGGTATGCACTGATCTCTATGTTGAATGCAAGGCTGATGGGTTTTGAACAGGTGAATGATCAGTACGCTAATGATTCCTACTTTGCTAATGTAGTTTACCGAATGTGCAAAGGGAGCTTGTGATGGGTTCTTTATGCATGAAGGTTACTTGTTTAAAATGGGCAGAATGTGTATTCCTTCAGGTTCATTACGGGAGTTACTTGTTCGAGAGGCTCATAGTGGTGGTCTTAGTGGTTATTTTGGGGAGAAGAAGACTTATGAGTTGCTGAAAGAACATTTCTTTTGGCCTAACATGTTACGGGATGTGCATAAGGTGATTGAGAGATGTGCTGTTTGCAAGAAAGCTAAGGGTAAAGAGAATGCATATGGGCTGTATATGCCGTTGCCTATTCCAGAGCAACCGTAGATGGATGTTAGCATAGACTTTGTACTGGGGTTACCAAGAACACAGCGTGGAAAGGATTCAATAATGGTTATGGTTGATCGATTCTCCAAAATGTCCCATTTCATTCCTTGCAACAAAACTGACGATGTTGTACATATAGCTGATTTGTTCTTTCAAGAGATTGTTCGTTTGCATGGAGTTCCTAAAAGCATTGTCTCTGATCGTGATATTCTTAAGCCACTTTTGGAAGACTCTATGGAGGAAGCTTGGAACGAAGTTACTTTTCAGTACGGCATGTCATCCACAAACTGAGGTAGTAAACTGAACTTTATCTTCTTTGTTATGAGCTGTTATACATAAGAATTTGAAGAGTTGGGATACTTGTTTGCCTATTGTGGAGTTTGCATATAATCGTAGTGTGCATGGGGCTACAAAATTTTCACCATTTGAGGTTATGTATGGCTTTAATCCTTGTGTTCCTATTGATCTTGTTCATATTCCAATTGATGAGAGGACATCTGTGGATGGAATTAGAAAGGCAGAATTGATGAAGAAACTACATGAGCAGGTTCGGTTACATATTGAGGAGAAAACAACAAAATATGCTAAACAAGCTAACAAGGGGCGGAAAATGGTTAGGTTTAAACCTGGTGATCTTGTTTGGATTCATCTTAGTTGATGTGGATCAACCTAACACCAAGCGTAATCATGCCAACAACCCATTGGAGGTGCCAATTGGGCCAATCACAAGAGCTAGGGCTAAGAAGCTTAAAGAAGCATTGAATGGGCTTGTTCAGAACATATGGAACAAAATGGACCTAGAGGGGCTTGGGACATTTAAGGAGCATGAAGGACAACCTTTAATTCATTTAGTTCAGGTCCAAGAAGAGCCCAATTCATGTGGAACAAGGGGTTGATGTGTCCGGCCCAATACCAGCCTTGTTAGGCTTGTCTTTTCTAATACTACAAGGATAAAGAGTCAGCAATTTATTCTCCTAACTGATTAGTACTTAAAAGTGCATTTTTATCATGGTTTTATATCATCATTTTGCACTTGAAGTATCAATAACTCCTTAACTAAAATATGTTTTATAATAATATATCTAATAATATAAGATACCTATAATTTGTGGTAAATATCTATTTTTAATGCAGGCCTATCACATAAATGAAAGGATTGATTGATGACTTGAAGAACTTAAATTGCAAGGATAAAGAGATGGCCAAACTTAGAAAAGAGATGTCGGTGCAATCCAAACCGGAACACTGTTCGGTAATTGGGTCATATCTAGAGCTATATATCTCAGATTTAGGTCCAATTTATATGGATGGAAAGGTAAGACATAGGCCTACAACTTTCATATGGAGCCCAAGATCTAAAAAGGCCATTATCAAGTCCAAATTGTAGCAACAACAAAGAAGCCCGAATCTGTCTTCCAGTCCGAGCACTGTTCGGTATTTTGGCCATATCTGGAGTTCTAGAAGTCCAAATGAGCTGAATGTTTTACATAAGAAAGCTGAGACAATTGCCTACAACTTTCATGTTTGCAACTGGCTCCAATTTTGACGTTATCAATGACGTTTTGGGCAGACAAGAGAAGATAAGGATTGTCACCAAGTCAAAAGTTGGCCACCAACTGGCTCCAATGTTGTATAACACTTGGTACAACAAATGCTTGGCACTTTCATAGCCCATAATATATGGTATAACCGACACCTGAGCTATGAAAGGAACTTGATTTGTTGTTAACATAAGTTATAATCATGAATGCTTGACGAGATTTACAAGTATTAGCATTAATTGAATAAGTTGACTAATGTAATCATGTTAACAATATATAATCTGATTGGAACCTCCTTTGTGTGTGGTTTCCAATTCAATAATAAGAGTTTATACTATACTTGTTTGATATACCATTAGTGGAACCTCTAACCTTGACATTTGTTATTATTATTGTTTAATCCTTACATTAATATTTTATCTCTAAGTTCTCATCATCATCATCATCTTCTTCTTCTCTTTCTTTATTATTATTATTATTATTATTATTATTATTAGTACTACTACTACTACTACTACTACTACTACTACTACTACTACTACTACTAGTATTATTATTATTATTATTATTATTATTATTATTATTATTATTATTATTATTATTATTACTGTTGTTTTATAATTGTTGTCTATAATTTGTACAATTAACCTCCCTGTGGTTCGACCCCGGTCTTGCCGGGTTATTTATTACTTCGACACTCCTGCACTTGGGAGAAGACATCAATCTTTTAGTCGTGTCACTAACTAAGTAAGGAAGTTGGCCAAATCTTATTCCTAAAGAGGGGAGGACTATTTAATGCTTTTCCTCACTTAGGAAGGAAAGTAATTAAATCAGCAACAAAGGAGGAAATTTGTTTTCTTATTTGTCCAAGTTAAACAAGGAATTCCAAGCTAATCAAGGACATCAAAGGGGGCAGCAACACAAATTTTCCAAATCAGATTTTTCCAATTTTGTTTAGGACTTCTTAAGGGTGACAAATCTGATTCTAGCTTATTTAGGATGGTATTTTCGGATTTTTAGTATTTTCTTCTTAGTTTTTGGGTTATTATTACTTATTTGGGTCAATTGTAAGTGGGCTACATATAAGTCCACCTAAGGGAGGTCCATTAGGGTTTCTTTAAGTTCAAATTCAGTATAAATAAAGGCATAACCCAAACATGTAAAGGTTATGCAATTTTCAGATTAATAAAACTTCTTTGCTGCACTTATTGTGTGTTGGTGGGATAATCTCCCTTCCTTGGTTCTCTAAAGAACTGAAAACGACTTATCGAAGAACAACTATCTTCGTGGCATCATCCTTATACTTCTCGTTCGCGAATCAATATTCGTTGGGTGGGGGTTTCTGTTTTCAATAGTGCTGGTGCCTAGGTACAAGTTATCTTTGTGTCATACTCCTATCAAACCTGATTTACTTGGCTTTCCGGGAATTGGCATCTTTGCGTGTGGGTTGCGTGACCATGTGATCACGAGGTTTGCATCATTTGGTATCAGAGCTTGGCTCCATTAATCAGGTTATATCCTCCTGAAATTTTTGTTTCTTGTTAATTTCGCAAAAATTCCTTAGTATCCAATTTCTTCTTCTCCTTGAATTTGCGGCAAATAAAAAGAAAAAAAAATTGTTATTTCATTCTGTTATTGTTCAAAATATATCAGTAACATATAAAAAAAAGAGAAAAGATAAAAGAAAAGAAAAATTGTTCAAAAAGACGTTTATTAGATTCTGCCGCAGAAAACTAAACAAGGGACAATTGGATCAAATCAACTCGGAATTAGCTCAAATTTGACATTCGAATTACTGGGGTCCTAATCGCGTTACATATCAAATTTGGGGTCAATTTGATATCATTTGCTTTGGGTTTCAAATTCGGGTCTATTCAGGTCTGATTCATAACGTTTTTACGTCAGTATATCAAACGTTGTCATAAATTGCTCAAACCTTATATTCTGTCTATTTGGGTTGATATTGCACTATATCTAAAATTTTAACTCAATTGAATATTATTTAGTTTAGGTTCCAGATTCGGACTTAACTTGTCGTAAACGAGTCTGTCTTGCGTCACCGTTTCAAAATTCGCTTGCTTTTTGTTGATTTCGTTTCTTGCAGTTTATTTTCATCATATCCAACATATTTGGGTATTGTTTAATGATTTTGCATATTTTTTGTTTCTGTTTTTATTCGCGTCTTCAGTTTCGTTCATATTTCGGATAGACTCGCTTGCTACTCACGAGACTATCATCGCAGTTTCGTTTTGCTTGTTTTCTAGTTTTTTCATTGCTTCTTGAGTCATATATATATTTGGATAGCGCTGCCAAGTTGGTTCTATTTGGTGTTGGTTTCAGTTTCGCAAGAACCGCAAGAAGGTGAGTTTGGTGTTGGTCTGCCAAGTTGGTTCTATTTGGTGTTGGTTTCAGTTTCGCAAGAACCGCAAGAAGGTGAGACGAGAGGTGTGAGCGTGTGAGGATATTAAGAGTGTTTGAGCGAAACACGAGTGACGTGAGGATAAATTTTCTTTTACCACTAACAACTTTTTGCAGGTACTATCATGTCAGATCAAAACAATACACCGCCCCATCCCAAGGGAGAACTTACATTTCAAATGCAAGCCATGACACAAATGATGGAGAGGATGAATTTTGTGATGGGAAACGTGTGTGACAGACTTGATAGGGTGGAGAAACATGGTAACGAGGCTGGTACGAGCACCCAAAATGTGAAGCTTGGGGTGGAATCGAAAGCAAACAATAGCAGTAGGGCCAACAGGCCAAGGTGGCCTGATTGTGAGGATTTTGAGGAGGCCGTTGGTGATATCGGTGATGGTGTTTTTGATGATGAGGCCATAGACTACCGGGAAGGTTTTTGGCAGCCTAGAAACCGAAGGGATTATGGGAATAGAACTAGGGGCCAATTCGGCCAAAGGGAAAATTTCCGTAGTGTTGGGGGACATGCTGATTTAGATCATTTGGATGCTATCAAACTAAAAATACCTTCTTTTCAAGGTAAAAACGATCCCGAGGCATATTTGGAGTGGGAAAAAAAGGTGGATTGGATTTTTGATTGCCATAACTATTCGGAGGCGAAGAAAGTGAAATTGGTAGTCATCGAATTCATGGATTATGCACTGATTTGGTGGGATCAGAATGTTACTAGTAGAAGACGGAGTGGAGAGAGGCCGGTAGCGTCGTGGGAGGAGATGAAAGTGTTGATGAGAAGGCGATTTGTGCCTAACCACTATTATAGAGATTTGTATCTGAAATTGCAGGGTTTGAATCAGGGTTCTAGGTCCGTGGATGAGTATTTCAAGGAAATAGAGATTGCCATGATTCCGGCCAACGTGATTGAGGATCGGGAAGCTACTATGGCTAGGTTTCTAAATGGACTGAATAAGGACATTGCAAATGTTGTAGAATTACAACACTGTGTGGAATTGGAAGACATGGTCCATATGGCAACGAAGGTAGAGAGACAAATAAAGAGAAGGGGCAGTACACGTTTTCAGGCCAATTCGGCTTCATCTTCCTCAACATGGAGGCTGAATTTGAAAAGAGAGGGGGCCGTCCAACCAAAGCCTTATGCAAAGGCTGAACCACCTAAGGCCAAAAAGGATACTTATACGGATGGGAAAGGTAAATCTGAATCTCAACCTACTCGTGATAGAGATATTAAATGCTTTAAATGTTTAGGGAAGGGGCACATTGCATCTCAGTGTCCAAACCGAAGAGTTATGCTTATAAGAGATAATGGGGATGTTGAATCTAAAAGTGAGAAATCTGAAAGTGAAGAGATGCCACCTTTGATGGATTGTAGCGATAAGGAGATTGCATACCCTGTTGAGGGGGAGGCTTTGGTTATAAGACGTGCGCTGAACATGCAAATCAAAGAAGATGATGTAGATCAGCAACGGGAAAATATATTTCACACTCGATGTCACATCCAAAACAAGGTATGTAGCATGATAATTGATGGAGGTAGTTGTGCTAATGTTTTTTTTTTTTTTTTTTTTTTGGTAAGTTGACGTATATATTAAAGGAAAATGATACAAAGATTATAAGGGGCATACCCCAGATTTACAATAAGAACAGAAACGTAAAACAATAGATGGCTACATGCTAGCCACCGAACTGAAAACTCAAGACCTAACTTGATTCGTCAGGGAAACCAATACAACCAGCTAAATATCAAATGAAGAATCTATGTTATTAACCCTCCATGCTCGTTGGATTCTTTTATTTTCATCTGTTGGTAGAACGTTCCTCATCAAATCAAGCTTATCACGGATGATACATTCAATTTGATGAAAGACCAAATTCTGAGTTCTAGATATTCCAGCAAAGGTCCTTGCATTCCTTTCTTGCCAGATATGATACACTGTAGCTGCAAAACTGAGTTTACGAGAAAAATTGACAAAACTTTTGCCATGCCAAGTGACAGTGGCCCATCGAATCCATTCATCCCATCCTTTTGTCATTCTTGGAATGTTGCATCTGTCACAAACATCCCACCAGATCGATTTAGTATAGGAGCATTCAAAGAACAAGTGGTTGTGATCTTCGTAGTTGCGGAGACAGAGTGAGCATCTATTGGGACCATGTATACCAAATCGATGAAGTCTATCTTGAGTTGTGAGTTTCTGTTGGACAGCCACCCATAGAAGAAACGAATGTCTTGGAACAGCATTCTTGAACCACACAATGTCATGCCATTCGACCATCGTATGATGAAATCTTAGTTGTTCCCAAGCTATTTTGATCGAGAATCTGTGATTTGGTGAATCCAGCCAAACAATCTCATCATTTTGCCCTATCATAGGATTAGAATTGGAAGGAATAGCTTCTACAATGGGGTGCCATCCAATAGCGTGAGTGGTAGGAATTTTCCATTCTGAGTTATGAATCAGCATATTCACCTTCGCGTTCTTTTCCATACCTGAATCATAGATGAATCTGTCGCCGTAAGAATCTGCGAGCGGGCTGTGAGGATGCCAATTGTCAAACCATAGAGAAGTTTTCCTGCCATCCCCTATGATGTACTTCATCTTCGGCCATGCTAAGGATCTGAGCTTTAGAATCTTTCTCCATGCCCAAGAGCAATTCTGTGGCGTCTTGATTGTCCAGAAATTCCTACCTCGCAACAGATTACATCTGATCCAAGTAGACCAGATTGAGCCATCTGAGTCATTGCACAGGTTCCAAATGTGTTTCAACAAAGCAATCTTGTTCCATTCTGTTATCCTCTTTATTCCTAGCCCCCCCTCCTTTTTTGGAAGACATACCTGATCCCAAGCCACTTTAGCCCCAGTAGTTCTCATATCTGAACCTGACCAAAGAAAGGATCTCATAATTTGCTCCACACTTTTTATGACTTGCCCAGGTAAGAGGAAGAGAGATGCCCAATAGACTTGGATGGAAAATAAAACTGAATTAATCAATTGTACTCGTCCTGCATACGAGAGTGTTCTACAAGTCCAATGTCGAACTTTAAAGGTGATTCGATCCACGAGACCCTTACAATAAACAGCCTTTAGTCTGGACGAGATAAGAGGCACTCCCAAATATTTCATAGGGAGCTCCCCCTCTGCAAACCCAAGAACATGAATAATCTCTTCCCTCTCAGCATTTAACACACCGCTTAAGAAGATGTCACTTTTATTTGGATTTGGATACAGACCTGATAGATCTTGGAACTTTGTGAGCACAGTTTTGATCATACGAATTGAGTTTACATCTCCTTTGCTAAAAATCATCAAGTCGTCAGCAAAACAAAGATGAGAAATGTTGTCCTTCTTGCATCTCCAGTGGAACTTGAAGTTTTGGTTGGCACTCATCTTGCAGAATAGCCCCGAAAGGATTTCCATACAAGAGGACAAACAAATATGGAGAAAGTGGATCCCCTTGTCGAAGCCCTCTCCCCCCTTGAAAATAACCTGCAAGCTCACCATTGACGTTGATAGAGAATTGACATGATGTAACACAAACCATAATCCAATCAATGACTGTTCTAGGGAATCCCATTTTTCTTAACATAGCGTCAACGAAATCCCACCGAACCGAGTCATAAGCCTTCATCAGATCTACTTTCATAGCACAACGGGCAGGTCCCGTAGATTTATGATAGCCTTTCATTAGTTCCTGAGACACTTGTGAAGAAATTGAATCTGAGTTGTATTAAGCATCCTAGGCCTTATAGATTGCAATGGTTGAATGAATGTGGTGAAGTGAGGGTTACTAAGCAGGTTTTGATTGCGTTTGCTAGTCACTTACTTTTGGCGCGTCCATGGCAGTTTGATCGGAAAGCGATTCATGATGGGTTTAGAAATAGGTTCTTAGGGAGCTCTAAACAGCCTTTAGTCTGGACGAGATAAGAGGCACTCCCAAATATTTCATAGGGAGCTCCCCCTCTGCAAACCCAAGAACATGAATAATCTCTTCCCTCTCAGCATTTAACACACCGCTTAAGAAGATGTCACTTTTATTTGGATTTGGATACAGACCTGATAGATCTTGAAACTTTGTGAGCACAGTTTTGATCATACGAATTGAGTTTACATCTCCTTTGCTAAAAATCATCAAGTCGTCAGCAAAACAAAGATGAGAAATGTTGTCCTTCTTGCATCTCCAGTGGAACTTGAAGTTTTGGTTGGCACTCATCTTGCAAAATAGCTCGAAAGGATTTCCATACATAGGACAAACAAATATGGAGAAAGTGGATCCCTTTGTCTCAGCCCTCCCCCCCCTTGTCGAAGCCCTCTCCCCCCTTGAAAATAACCTGCAAGCTCACCATTGACGTTGATAGAGAATTGACATGATGTAACACAAACCATGATCCAATCAATGACTGTTCTAGGGAGTCCCATTTTTATTAACGTAGCGTCAACAAAATCCCACTCAACTAAGTCATAAGCCTTCATCAGATCTACTTTCATAGGACAACGAGCAGGTCCTGTAGATTTATGATAACCTTTCATTAGTTCCTGAGACAAAAGAATGTTGTCGCTGATTCTTCATCCATAGATAAAAGCAGTCTGATACGAACCTACTAAGGATGGCAAAACAGCTTTGATTCTCCCAGCTAGAATCTTAGCGATGCATTTGTACACAGTATTGCAGCAAGATATAGGACGAAAATTTGTCAACCTCGTAGGATTAGCAACTTTAGGAATAAGGGAAATGGATGTAGCATTCATTTCTTTAAGCATTCTACGAGTCGAAAGAAGGAGCTAACAGCATACTTGGATGATGACGACGATTATGATTTGAGGACAAATCATTATCAACCCGAGGCTGATGATGTGCATCATGGGAATGATAATTCATCTCGTAAAGGTAAATCAAATATGCAAGAGGATTCAAATGGTCCAATGATAAGAGCGAGAGCGAAACAACTACAAAGGACCTTGAGGAGTCAGATTGGAATGATTGAAGCTGCGTTGGAGTTAAAAATTAGCAATCAGTTTCAAATTGGTTCAAGGGTGCTTATTTGCCTACAATTGGAGCTTAAAGATGGGAAGAGCCCTTAATGGTTCTTTTGATGCTGGGCTACTTCAATTTGGGTTGATAATGCAAATAAATTAAGAAATCGATGTTGTTTACGTCATAACAGTATATGAATTTGTGCCCGAATTTGAAGTCATCCATTGCATGTGAAAACAAGACTAATCTAGGTGGATTTCAAGTTCAGAACGTGATCTTTCCAGATTGTCCAACCATGATTGCATTGGACTTTTGTGCAAGAAGTTATAGCTATTTTAAATTCGGTCTGTTTATGTTTCAATTACACCAGGACCAGAATGATGGCTAAAAAGGTTGTAATTTTTTATTGGACCATTGGATTGTGATGTAATGATATTATTTGATAGTTTCACCCACATTTAAGTAGTGTTTTGCCTATGTTTTATATATAAAATGCCTTGATATTCTTTATTGTATGTTTTGAAGGCATTTTGGATGAAAGATGCAAAAAGGAGTAAATTTGAGGTAATTAGCAGATTTTACCTTCAGTAGATTTTTTGTGCAAAGCGTGAGCTTTAGAGGTCAAAATAAAATGATTCCAGTGACATTAAAAAGCTAACATACCTTTCTGGAAATCTAAGGCAAGAAAATAAAATAAGAAAGAGCATGGAAATCGCAACTTTCAAATTCAGATCTTGGAATCTGCCAGTGTTGACTTCGGCCATTCTGGCTTGAATATCTAGAGCTACAGAAGTCCAATTGATGCGAACTCATTTTTTTTTTATTCTAGACTCAAAGGTGTGTAAACGCTTAAAGTTTCAGTAAAAAATGATGTTATGTGAGGGATATATGATTTTTTAAAATGACAACTGAATTCTCCAGCAAATAGGTTTTGTGAAGAAATGAGTCCAAATTATGTTTCGAAGTATCTAAACTGATATCCAAATTTTTATTTCAGCAATTTAGCTCCTCTAAGTCAAAGCTTGAAGATTTCATGCAAGGCTATTTTTTTTTTTTAGGAAAATAGTTATTAAAATACTTCAATGTAAACTGTCTACATAAGAAAGAACTATTTTGTAAAATAGGGACTATGGTTTCCTAGGATATAAAAAGAATGAGAGAAGAGAAGGGGGGCAGCCACCCAAGAGAAGAAAAGCACCCCCCTCTTCTAAGAAACTTGAAATTATGCATTCTTCCTTCTTTTTGATTAGTTGCTCAACAAACATTTAAGGTAAACACTTTTTGTTGGTTGCAAGGACATGGAAACCTTCAGATTTCAAGAACTGTGAGATTTATTTTACCTTTTCTTTTTAGTTTATATGATAATTATATTTGTTCTCTTATGTTTATTGTTCCTATGATTGTTCATTTTAATTGCAAGAGCGGGCTCTAAATTTTTTTTTCCGTAAGTTGACGTATATATAAAAGGAAAACGATACAAAGATTATAAGGGGCATACCCCAGATTTACAATGAGAACAGAAATGTAAAACAACAGATGGCTACAGGCTAGCCACCGAACAGAAAACTCAAGACCTAACTTGATTCATTAGGAAAACCAATACAACCAGCTAAATATCAAATGAAGAATCTATGTTATTGACCCTCCAAGCTCGTTGGATCCTTTTATTTTCTTCTGTTGGTAGGTTAACCCTCCATGCTCGTTGGATTCTTTTATTTTCATCTGTTGGTAGAACGTTCCTCATCAAATCAAGCTTATCACGGATGATACATTCAATTTGATGAAAGACCAAATTCTGAGTTCTAGATATTCCAGCAAAGGTCCTTGCATTCCTTTCTTGCCAGATATGATACACTGTAGCTGCAAAACTGAGTTTACGAGAAAAATTGACAAAACTTTTGCCATGCCAAGTGACAGTGGCCCATCGAATCCATTCATCCCATCCTTTTGTCATTCTTGGAATGTTGCATCTGTCACAAACATCCCACCAGATCGCTTTAGTATAGGAGCATTCAAAGAACAAGTGGTTGTGATCTTCGTTATTGCGGAGACAGAGTGAGCATCTATTGGGACCATGTATACCAAATCGATGAAGTCTACTTGAGTTGTGAGTTTCTGTTGGACAGCCACCCATAGAAGAAACGAATGTCTTCGAACAACATTCTTGAACCACACAATGTCATGTCATTCAACCATCGGATGATGAAATCTTAGTTGTTCCCAAGCTACTTTGATCGGGAATCTGTGATTTGGTGAATCCAGCCAAGCAATCTCATCCTTTTGCCCTATAATAGGATTAGAATTGGAAGGAATAGCTTCTACAATGGGGCGCCAGCCAATAGCTTGAGTGGTAGGAATTTTCCATTCTGAGTTATGAATCAGCATATTCACCTTCGCGTTCCTTTCCATACCTGAATCATAGATGAATCTGTCACCGTAAGAATCCGCGAGCGGGCTGTGAGGATGCCAATTGTCAAACCATAGAGAAGTTGTCCTGCCATCTTTTATGATGTACTTCATCTTCGGCCATGTTAAGGATCTGAGCTTTAGAATCTTTCTCCATGCCCAAGAGCAATTATGTGGCGTCTTGATTGTCCATTCTGTGGCGTCTTGATTGTCCAGAAATTCCTACCTCGCAACAGATTACATCTGATCCAAGTAGACCAGATTGAGCCATCTGAGTCATTGCACAGGTTCCAAATGTGTTTCAACAAAGCAATCTTGTTCCATTCTGTTATCCTCTTTATTCCTAGCCCCCCCTCCTTTTTTGGAAGACATACCTGATCCCAAGCCACTTTAGCCCCAGTAGTTCTCATATCTGAACCTGACCAAAGAAAGGATCTCATAATTTGCTCCACATTTTTTATGACTTGCCCAGGTAAGAGGAAGAGAGATGCCCAATAGACCTGGATGGAAAATAAAACTGAATTAATCAGTTGTACTCGTCCTGCATACGAGAGTGTTCTACAAGTCCAATGTCGAACTTTAGAGGTGATTCGATCCACGAGACCCTTACAATAAACAGCCTTTAGTCTGGACGAGATAAGAGGCACTCCCAAATATTTCATAGGGAGCTCCCCCTCTGCAAACCCAAGAACATGAATAATCTCTTCCCTCTCAGCATTTAACACACCGCTTAAGAAGATGTCACTTTTATTTGGATTTGGATACAGACCTGATAGATCTTGAAACTTTGTGAGCACAGTTTTGATCATACGAATTGAGTTTACATCTCCTTTGCTAAAAATCATCAAGTCGTCAGCAAAACAAAGATGAGAAATGTTGTCCATCTTGCATCTCCAGTGGAACTTGAAGTTTTGGTTGGCACTCATCTTGTAGAATAGCCCCGAAAGGATTTCCATACATAGGACAAACAAATATGGAGAAAGTGGATCCCCTTGTCGCAGCCCTCTCCCCCGTTGAAAATAACCTGCAAGCTCACCATTGACGTTGATAGAGAATTGACATGATGTAACACAAACCATGATCCAATCAATGACTGTTCTAGGGAATCCCATTTTTCTTAACGTAGCGTTAACGAAATCCCACCGAACCGAGTCATAAGCCTTCATCAGATCTACTTTCATAGCACAACGGGCAGGTCCCGTAGATTTATGATAGCCTTTCATTAGTTCCTGAGACAAAAGAATGTTGTCGCTGATTCTTCGTCTAGAGATAAAAGCAGTCTGATACGGACCTACTAAGGATGGCAAAACAGTTTTGATTCTCCCAGCTAGAATCTTAGAAATGCATTTGTACACGGTATTGCAGCAAGATATAGGACGAAAATCTGTCAACCTCGTAGGATTGGCAACTTTAGGAATAAGGGAAATGGATGTAGCATTCATTTCTTTAAGCATTCTCCGACTCTGAAAGAAGGAGCTAACAGCATTGATTACATCCTCCCCAACTATGTGCCACATTCTTTTGAAGAAACCTGCGTTAAATCCATCCGGACCCGGGGCTTTGTTGTTCTTCAAACTAAACATAGCATGCTTAATCTCCTCCCTTGTTACATCTTGTGCTAATACATGTTGTTGCGTCGAAGACAGTTTCAAGTTTATTGTCGATTCCATCTCTTCCTCATTTAGAACCCTAGGCATCTGTTCCACTCTTAACACACGCTGGAAGTACGCAACTACTTCTGATTTAACTGCCTCATGTCCTTCGACAACCTCTCCATCCTCCCTTGTAAGTGAAAGAAGTTTATTTCTATGTTGTCTTCCATTTACTGATTTGTGAAAGTAGCCAGTATTCTGATCCCCCAAGCTAAGCCACTGTATCCTTGACTTCTGTTTGAAAAAACTCTCTTCAGCCTTGACAGTAGAAGCGTAGTTACGTACAGCATCCCTTTCTCGCATGCACAAAGTTGGATTCCCATGCGCTGTATGTAGAGCCTGTTGAGCCTTATCCATTTCATATTTCGCATGTTTGACTCTATCTGAAATGTTGGAGAAGTGAGTCATATTGAAAAGTTTCAATTCCCGTTTTAGCTTTCTTAGCTTGCAACACAGCTGATACATTGGACAACCCCCCGAATTGTGTTCCCATACTTTCCTCACCAAGGGCATGAACTCATCATGGTCCATCCACATATCAAAGAATCTGAATGGTTTCTTTATATTCTGATAATCACCAGTAACCTTTACCACCATAGGAGAATGGTCTGACATACCCGATGGCAAAAATCTCGCTTCTGAAAAGGGGAAGTTCAGATTCCATTTCTCATTGACAAGCACTCTATCTAGTTTCCGCATAATCAGATTCTCAGGACATTGATTCGACCAAGTATAATGCAGGCCTGAATATCAAAGATCATCCACTTTCGCTTCTTGAATACATGTTTGATTGGTAGCGGATAGCATTAAAGTCGCCCATAAAGATCCATGGCCTGGACTCCCATCCATCACTACGACTCACTATATCAGACTATGCCTCACGTAAGGAAGCGTTAGGGCTGGACTCCCATCCATCACTACGACTCACTATATCAGACCATAATGCCTCACGTAAGGAAGCGTTATTGTCTCCGTATATAATTGAAGCATTGAAACAGATATTGGTAGCTAATATAGTGACAGAAACATGAATAGCCTGGTCTGACATTCCGAGGACATCAACCTTCACCACATCAGCATTCCAACAAACCCAAATACGACCACGACAAGAGAAATCATAATTATACAAGAAGGACCAATTACGCAGAAGAAGTTGAGAAACATTATATTTATTCTCGTCTCTAACCCGAGTTTCAACCAAACCGAAAAGAGTCATCCTCTCTTGATGGATGAGCTGACGCAATGCTGAATGCTTTATGGGATCATTCAAACCTCTTACATTCCAACATCCAATAATCATAAGAAAATAGAGAGGAGTACAAACAGCAACACAAAGATTACCTCGACGTGCCCCCAGGCGAGGAGACAGATTTCTTATTCTTCTTTGAAGAGTTTTTCGAACCCTTTTTCTTTTTCTCTAGAGAGTCTCTAGCCTTAATAGCCAACTGATTAACAGTTTCCCTTTCGGTGGAATTCAGAGTTTGTGGGCTTGTCAGGATTGGTGACGTCAACTCCTTATCAGTTCGTTCCCCATCTGTATCACCTCCCATTGCGTCAATATCTACATTCAGCTCATGACTATTAACGAAAAGAACCTGGTTCACCGTCGCACAATCAGATGTATTGGAGATGGCTAAACTTTGATCTGAAGCAGTACTTGTACCCCCCTGCTCCTGCTTCATGTCTCCTTGTGAACTCTTCAAAACAAGAGGAGATGTAGGATTTTCATCTTCATAACAATCAGCATTGCTCACATCTGATGCAGCCTTCTCATTGATATTACAATCAGAAATATTTGTACCAGATGTCGAACAACCATTCTCATTACAGTTACGCACTTTAGATGCCAAAGTGCCATTCTCACCACTCACAGAACCCTTATTTCGTTTAGCAACTACCTGCCATTGAAACTGATTCTGCTGTTTATCCGCAGATTTAGAGTTCGCAGCTCCTAGTTTCCTCTTACCCTCTGCCTCCATTGTAAGATTTGCACCGTTATTAGTAGCACATATCGCTGTCGTGTGTCCAAAGACATTACAATTATTGCACTTTGATGGTATCCATTCGTAATCAGCTGAAATTGTTATGAATAACCCATTTGGACAGTGAAGGTCGTATTCCTTAACCAGCGTCTTCGTAGCATCAATCTCAACACAAACTCTTGCGTAGCTAAGCCTTTGACGCAACAATGTAGTAAAACAAGCGAACTGAAAAGTCATCCTCTTGAATACATGTTTCCAATCTGTCCAGATGACCAACCCACGAAGTAGACCCTCCTAACCTGTCTGATTGGTAGCGGATAGCATTAAAGTCCCCCATAAGAATCCATGGCCTGGACTCCCATCCATCACTGCGACTCACTATATCAGACCATAGCTGGACTCCCATCCATCACTACGACTCACTATATCAGACCATAATGCCTCACGTAAGGAAGCGTTATTGTCTCCGTATATAATTGAAGCATTGAAACAGATATTGGTAGCTAATATAGTGACAGAAACATGAATAGCCTGGTCTGACATTCCGAGGACATCAACCTTCACCACATCAGCATTCCAACAAACCCAAATACGACCACGACAAGAGAAATCATAATTATACAAGAAGGACCAATTACGCAGAAGAAATTGAGAAACATTATATTTATTCTCGTCTCTAACCCGAGTTTCAACCAAACCGAAAAGAGTCATCCTCTCTTGATGGATGAGGTGACGCAATGCTGAATGCTTTATGATGAGCTGACGCAATGCTGAATGCTTTATGGGATCATTCAAACCTCTTACATTCCAACATCCAATAATCATAAGAAAATAGAGAGGAGTACAAATAGCAACACAAAGATTACCTCGACGTGCCCCCAGGCGAGGAGACAGATTTCTTATTCTTCTTTGAAGAGTTTTTCGAACCCTTTTTCTTTTTCTCTAGAGAGTCTCTAGCCTTAATAGCCAACTGATTAACGGTTTCCCTTTCGGTGGAATTCAGAGTTTGTGGGCTTGTCGGGATTGGTGACGTCCACTCCTTATCAGTTCGTTCCCCATCTGTATCACCTCCCATTGCGTCAATATCTACATTCAGGTCATGACTATTAAGGAAAAGAACTTGGTTCACGGTCGCACAATCAGATATATTGGAGATGGCTAAACTTTGATCTGAAGCAGTACATGTACCCCCCTGCTCCTGCTTCATGTCTCCTCGTGAACTCTTCAAAACAAGAGGAGATGTAGGATTTTCATCTTCATAACAATCAGCATTGCTCACATCTGATGCAGCCTTCTCATTCATATTACAATCAGAAATCATTGATATTACAATCAGAAATATTTGTACCAGATGTCGAACAACCATTCTCATTACAGTTACGCACTTTAGATGCCAAAGGACCATTCTCACCACTCACAGAACCCTTATTTCGTTTAGCAACTACCTGCCATTGAAACTGATTCTGCTGTTTATCCGCAGATTTAGAGTTCGCAGCTCCTAGTTTCCTCTTACCCTCTGCCTCCATTGTAAGATTTGCACCGTTATTAGTAGCACATATCGCTGTCGTGTGTCCAAAGACATTACAATTATTGCACTTTGATGGTATCCATTCGTAATCAGCTGAAATTGTTATGAATAATCCATTGGGACAGCGAAGGTCGTATTCCTTAACCAGCATCTTCGTAGCATCAATCTCAACACAAACTCTTGCGTAGCTAAGCCTTTGACGCAACAATGTAGTCTGATCAGCATGAAGAGGAACCCCAATAGCACTCGCTACACAACTCAACCCCTTAATAGTCCAATACTCAAGAGGAACATTATACAGCCTAACCCATACCGGAACTTTGACCAAATCACCTTTCAAAAATTGCATGTTCCATTATACAGCGTAACCCATACCGGAACTCTAACCAAATCACCTTTCAAAAATTGCATGTTCGGTTGCCAACGTTTAAGCACCAAAGGTCTGCTTGCCATGTGCCATGGGTCCAGCACATTAGTGGCATGATCAACAGAATCAAAAGTGAATAAGAAGAAACCATTATCCGAAGATAAAACTTCTGATAGACCGTAGGAGCCCCAGATTCTTTTGGCAATAGAATTAACAACGGGATATGGTAATTTCTGACCCACAAAATGACCAACTAGGGTGGATTTCCAAAGTTCGCAGCCATCCTCAAACACATCAAGTGGAGGAGCTACTGTCACACGACCATCAGTCATAGCAGGGGGAGCAAAATGCAGATTACGAACTAGAGAAATACCAAGGTTCTTGCTACCCTCATTGTTATCAACATCAGAACCGTTCAAAGCATTTAAAAAATTCAATTTGGGGCGAAGGCTTTGCTGGTCTTGTTTCTGAGACCCTACCTTCAACTCATCAAATTTAGAACCCAACATATGATTCATTTCTGAAACAACATTAGAAGCTTGGGAATTAGAGTGTTTCTTCTCTATGCTAGCTTCAGAATCAGCTTGATTAACACTAGTAAACTGAGAAATCCTCATCCCATGGCTGTTCAACATATCTTGTAGCTCTAATCTTAATATATATCCAGACTTGACTTCATTGTGTTGTTCATTGTTAGAGGTAACCATTGGAACAGAATCCACAGCAGAACATAAGGACATTATGGCAGCATACAAATACTAGAGATACCAAATTCTAAGAAAAGAAACTGAGTCTAAGACGTAACCTAAGCTCAGAAACAACAACAATGTAATCTCAGAAACAACAAGATTCAGATTTGTTCATGAAGGGAGAAGAGAATTACAGAATTACGAGGCCAGTATCTTCGCGATTATTGATTGGAATGATGATCCGTGCGGTCAAGCTGTAGAGTATGTTCTGACGAACAACATACTAAAAAATGGTAACGATCCAAAGGTGAACAAAGAAGATCAAGCTTCAACAAAACCCAATTCACGCTGCTGCAACTAAAAATGCAGAACAGTAGAAATATTACGAGATCAATATCTCCCACCTCGTTGATTGGAATGAAGATCCATTCGGTCAATGTTTCTAGAAGGCTGGAATGAACAGCATAGTAAGAAATGAGGATGATCCAACGGTGGACGGAGTAGATCTAGCTCCGACAGTTTGATCTCTAATCTCTCTCTCCAGATCTCTCTCTCTAATCTCTAATCTCTCTCTTTGGTTGAAGGGAGATTATTTTAAAATTATTAATACAGTCGGTCTGGCAACCGCATGACCATTCCCGACCAACTCAATGGCTGAGAAACGATCCTCTATGGCCACGAGGATCTCAAGGATCATAAAGCTGTTACTCACGCTATGATCACGCGGTCATGATTCATGAACCAGACGTGGGTTCCTGTCTCCTTAGAGTTAAAGGATACAGAGGTACGATCCTATAGAATAGATCCTGTTCAAGTAAGGTCGTCACCTCCTCAAATTCCCTTAAATGCAAGTATGAATTTTCCAATTCTAAACCATGAAAAGAAGGTAAAAGTTGAATAATGCCTGGTTTAAAATTAAAATGAGATGCATCAGGAGGAAAAACTATGCATGATGGTGCGCTTGTTCTTGTGGGATTCATGTGGTCTCTAAGTGTTCTAGCACGGTTATTCTCATTATTTTCATTTTGAAGTGATTGATTATCTTCTTCAGCCATATTTTCTGAAAATGATGAGGATACCCTACAAAGTCTACCACTTGATGTACGTGACCACACTCTCATGCACGTGTAGGAACAGAATAAAAAGAAGAAGAAAACAAAAGAAGAAGAAACAAGAGAAGAAACTCTCTTCAGCCTTGACGATAGAAGCGTAGTTACGTACAGCATCCCTTTCTCGCATGCACAAAGTTGGATTCCCATGCGCTGTATGTAGAGCCTGTTGAGCCTTATCCATTTCATCTTTTGCATCTTTGACTCTATCTGAAATGTTGGTGAAGTGAGTCATATTGAAATGTTTCAATTCCCGTTTTAGTTTTCTTAGCTTGCAACACACCTGATACATTGGACAACCCCCCGAATTGTGTTCCCATACTTTCCTCACCAAGGGTATGAACTCGTCATGGTCCATCCACATATCAAAGAATCTGAATGGTTTCTTTATATTCTGATCATCACCAGTAACCTTTACTACCATAGGAGAATGGTCTGACATACCCGATGGCAAAAATCTCGCTTCCGAAAATGGGAAGTTCAGCAAAAATCTCGCTTCTGAAAAGGGGAAGTTCAGATTCCATTTCTCATTGACAAGCACTCTATCTAGTTTCCGCATAATCAGATTCTCAGGACATTGATTCGACCAAGTATAATGCAGGCCTGAATATCGAAGATCATCCACTTTCGCTTCTTGAATACATGTTTCCAATCTGTCCATATGACCAGCCCACGAAGTAGACCCTCCTAACCTGTCTGATTGGTAGCGGATAGCATTAAAGTCGCCCATAAGAATCCATGGGCTAGACTCCCATCCATCACTACGACTCATTATATCAGACCATAATGCCTCACGTAAGGAAGCGTTATTGTCTCCGTATATAATTGAAGCATTGAAACAGATATTGGTAGCTAATATAGTGACAGAAACATGAATAGCCTGGTCTGACATTCCGAGGACATCAACCTTCACCACATCAGCATTCCAACAAACCCAAATACGACCACGACAAGAGAAATCATAATTATACAAGAAGGACCAATTACGCAGAAGAAGTTGAGAAACATTATATTTATTCTCGTCTCTAACCCGAGTTTCAACCAAACCGAAAAGAGTCATCCTCTCTTGATGGATGAGCTGACGCAATGCTGAATGCTTTATGGGATCATTCAAACCTCTTACATTCCAACATCCAATAATCATAAGAAAATAGAGAGGAGTACAAACAGCAACACAAAGATTACCTCGACGTGCCCCCAGGCGAGGAGACAGATTTCTTATTCTTCTTTGAAGAGTTTTTCGAACCCTTTTTCTTTTTCTCTAGAGAGTCTCTAGCCTTAATAGCCAACTGATTAACAGTTTCCCTTTCGGTGGAATTCAGAGTTTGTGGGCTTGTCAGGATTGGTGACGTCAACTCCTTATCAGTTCGTTCCCCATCTGTATCACCTCCCATTGCGTCAATATCTACATTCAGCTCATGACTATTAACGAAAAGAACCTGGTTCACCGTCGCACAATCAGATGTATTGGAGATGGCTAAACTTTGATCTGAAGCAGTACTTGTACCCCCCTGCTCCTGCTTCATGTCTCCTTGTGAACTCTTCAAAACAAGAGGAGATGTAGGATTTTCCATAAATTAAAGGTATCTTATATTATTATAAAACATGCTTTAGTTAAGGAGTTATTGATACTTCAAGTGCAAAATGATGATATAAAACCATGATAATAATGCACTTTTAAGTACTAATCACCTGTCTAGTTATGCCTCAGCTTTTGTAGCTAAATTAATGGCGTCATTTAAGGAATAAATAGTCTACATGGAAACATGATCTTGTATGGTCAAACACAGCCCACTAACAAACCTACTAACTTGTTGTGCATCTATTTCTGACAGGTTATTACATAGGATAATCTGTCAAATCTTTAATATATGATTGCACTATTCTATTTCCTTGTCTACAATCCTGGTACTATTGAAATAGTATCTGTTCATAATTGGGTGGTAAGTATCAGGCTCGTAGAAGTCACCTCATTTTTTTCCATATTTGTACCATTCCTTTCCTCTGTTACATCCGCGTGAGTTACAGCTGCTCCCACCTAGCTGAGGCTCCTCCCATTAGTTGATAAGCAACTAACTTCACTTTTTGTCTTTAAGGATTTCCATGTAATTGAAGAACCTCTCCACTACTGCCAACCAATCAATAAACCCCTCAATTTATAACTGACCATTAAAACTGGGCAAATCCATTTTTATATGGAATGTTTGTGGTTCTCACTCCCCCACATTGCATTGTCCCTGTCGATTGTGTCAAAACATATGTTCGACATATTCCTCATCATCACTTAATTCATCCTCGTAGGCTAACTGCCTACATGGAATCAAATGGCATTCACACATTCTTTCTCTATAATTCTTGCGACCTGCCTCACATCACTCTAGAGGTTATTTCTTGTTGTTAACCTAACAAGATTCGTTTAAATTGCTTGCAATGCTTGTTGGGTTTCTCGTTGGAAAATCTTGAATTCAGCTTGTGTGATCATGCCCTCTTCATGTTAGTCGTCGTCAAGGGCTTCGTTTTCGTGTGTTTGTCATCTGAACAAGTTAAACCTACTCTGATACCAACTGATGTAGTGGAAGTCTAATAATGAAAAAGGATCACCATCCCTTTTCTTTGATTTTGTTCGAGTCCACGAACAAGAAATAAAACACTCGAATCTACAAGTAAAAGATTAATGCTACTGAATGAAAATTTTTATTCAATAAAATCAAAAGTGTCTTTCAATGAGAATGACAGCTTGTATTTATAAGTTACAAATCCTAATCCTAATTGTAAAAATACTTGTCATAATCCAATTTTGGCGCTTTGGTTTTTAATTTAATTTTTACAGGGTTTAAAATGAAAAATTAAAAGTTCAGAGATTTATTTTGATGAAAAGTGTGATTTATCAACTTCCATGAAAATTAAAGACTACAATGTGCTTTTGTCATTCCATCTTTATCTTGGAGATAATTCCTATCTTCAAGATAATCTTTATCTTCGAGATAATCCTAGTCTTTAAGATAATAATAGTTATCCACTTTCAAATTTGATTCTTCATCAAATTCAAACTTCAAAGAAGAGAATGAGTTTGATTGAAACTTGGTTTCTCACACGCGAAGGGACTCTGACACTATAAATACAGATCTCAGGGGGGGAAAAAAAGAGGGAGGACGATTAGAAAGAAACCCTAAAAGAAGAAACCTCAAGTGGAGGCCATTACCAGAAACCCTAAAAGAGAAAAACATAAAAAAAGGGGCGACGAACCCTATCCTAGTCGCCGCCCCCATTAACCCTTTTTCTTCCCAGTCTCTCTCGACTTCGCCTTCAACAGCTACACACCTAGGTAAGTTTCCTTCCTTTCTTGCTAAAATAATTAACTGGTTACTGTGTTTGCTAGGGGTGT
>NW_011500560.1:74376-75727 GCF_000495115.2 Populus euphratica | reverse complement strand
GGTCATAATATCATGGCATATTTTCACCGAAGACCTCATTGCCAAACACAAGAATAAATAATCTCTTTTCCAAGAAAGAAAAATAACCAAGGAGTTGCAAGATTTCAAAAGCAAATTGTTTTAGACTCACATCGAAATAATTTTTTTGTTTTCAAAATGCAAGATCAAGATTTCAAGATTCATTCTAGACCCATATTCCTTCACCAAACAGAAAAAAGGATAGATATGAGAGAATGACCTCTTAGAACCATTATTTATCCAAATCACTAAGAGAGCACACTTAGAGGCAATAACCAATACAAGGGGGCAACATTGTGTTTAAAAGGAAAAATTCTAGAAAAGGAGATGGTAATTTCCTTTAACCAGACAAGGGGGCATTTTGGTTTACAAAAGACAGCTCGATCCTTTTAGTAAATGACACCGAATGTTTCTAGCTATGAAATAAGGAGTAATGAGTGGTCCTCTCAAATTATTTGACGAATTAGAAAATCTTTAGCAAGCAAGTGGGTCACGATGGGCACCAAAAATACTGAATTATGAAACAAATTTGGAAATAGACTTACATAGGCTAACTCGAGTGGGCTAGAAAGCTAAATGACAAAGATGACTCAAATCAGATAGCAAGACCTCACCAACCAAGCAACGAGAAGATTAAGAAGAAATGGGGGCCTATATTTCAAATCAAGTAAAGATGCATGCATATCATTTAAACTTTGAGATATTGGACAATGAGTTTTGTAAATTTTTATTAGAGAAAATTCTAAGGGAATCCATCAAGCGGAAGGCCAACTTGAAATGGCGAACATTGAAAATGCTTTTGAAAATTTTCACTTTTGAGAATTTTTCAACCTGGGCAGGCCGCCCATGAGAATTAGGCCACCTGAAAAAAAACTCTCTATTTTTCCACCACCTTTCAGTTTCCACTCCTGAGGTAGTGCATTTCCTATCTTAACTCCTTTTGAGTTCTTTTTTAGCACGCCTTCAAACCCTCGACCATCATACATAGTGCATTTCCTATCCTACCTCCATTTGAACGTGCCTTCGAGCCCTCATCTTATCTCCATTCGAGCGCGCCTTCAAGCCCTCGTCTTATTTATTTTCGAGCATGCCTTCGAGCCCTCAACCATCAAAGGTAGTGCATTTTCTATCCTATCTCCATTCAAGCGTGCCTTGAGCCCTCGTCTTATCTCTATTTAAGCACACCCTCGAGCCCTCGACCATCAAAGGTAATGCATTTCTTATCCTACCTTCTTTTGAGTGCGCCTTAGAGCCCTCATTTCCTTCAAGCTTCCATCTATTGAATAGTGTGCCTTCAAGCCCTATCTTGATATATATATATATATATATATAT
>NW_011500560.1:73349-74001 GCF_000495115.2 Populus euphratica | reverse complement strand
CTGGGTAGGTAACCCATTACAATATACCAACTGGCAGGTGACCCATTACAATATACCAACTAGGCAGGTGACCCATTACAATGTGACCATCTGAGTAGGTAACCCATTATAATATACCATCTGGGTAGGTGACCCATTACAATGTGACCAACTGGGCCAGTAACTCATTACAATATACCATCCTATACTGGGCAGGTAACTCATTATAATGTGACCATCTGGGCCGGTAATCCATTACAATATACCATCCTATACTAGGCAGGTAACCCATTACAATATACCATCACAAAAAAAAATCCTTGTATTTTTATTGTTCATCTGGCAGGTCGCTTGGAACAATTAAACCACTCATGAAATTCTTCGCGTTTCTTTCATCATTGGGCAGGTTGCCCAAAACAATTTGATCCATTTAAAAAAAAAGTAAAAAAAAAACAAAAAAAAGGGGTCGTCTTCCAAATGTCTTGTTCTCTCTATAAAAGTCATATGTCAATCTACTGTTTTCGAAATTTTCAAGACTTTACCAAAAAAAATCTCTTTCCATATCTACTTTTCTTTATAAATTTACTACACAAAGCTAAACAAAATGAAAATTTTCAATATCTTTGCATTGTAAATATTATAAAGAGGGGGCAACTGTCATAACCCAATTTTG
>NW_011500560.1:65031-72986 GCF_000495115.2 Populus euphratica | reverse complement strand
CCCATTCTAATTTGATATTTGAACAAACAAACATCTTTTCAATAACATAAAATTCCAAAAATATTTGGAGCTTTCGTTGATTTATTTGTGGACCCCTCACACATTTTTTTTCTTTTTCTCTTTGTGTTTGTGTGTTTTGTAGATGTGCTCAATTTGTAGACTATTACTGTTAAATGCAAATATATCGTGCAATTTTTTTTTTACTTCCATCTAAAAAGGGCAAATAATAATAAAGGATAAACAAGAAAAAAAAGACATAAAAAATTTCTTCTTCAAATTTATTTTTACAAAAATATTCACTGACGCTAGAGTAAGGAGTATTGTATTTTTGGTTTTGTACGATATTTACCAACGCTAGAGTTGGAAATATTCGTAGGAATTGTTCACTGACACCAAAGTTAGGAACATGAAAGGAAGAATAAAAAGGGAAAAAATAGAACAAATTCTTAGCAATTTTAGACAAAACCAGCAACGCAGCCTGCCTTAGAAAGGATGCTTAAGGGGTGATAATATCTTTCTTTTTGTGTAACCAGTCCCGTATCATAGAATCTCTGTTGATCAGTTAGGGTTACTAGTGAACATAATACTAGTTAACAACTCCTTGAACAAGAACTTTTCTTCTAAAAAAACAAGATGCTAGATATCTGTTGAATCTCTGTTGATCAGTTAGGGTTACTAGTGAACATAATACTAGTTAACAACTCCTTGAACAAGACCTTTTCTCCTAAAAAAACAAGATGCTAGATATCTGTTCTTTTTCCAATCAAGATAATTTTTAATCAATCGCTGCGATATCCGAGTGTGACAATACTTATAAAATTAAATAACAAAACAGGAAAAATCCTACTTTGAGACGTAATTCAAGGTTCTAATTTGTAAGCAAATAAAATTAGTTTGCACGGAACTTCAACGGGGAATCCATGTGAATTAAGGAAAAGAGCAACAGGAGAGACCACGCTGCTTGCTCCTGTGTATGTTTCCCTGCAGAGCTAGGATTCCAGTGTGGCCTAGGATTTATCCATTAAGCTGTCCTACATCAAGCTAATTGTATTGAGATCATTTGCGCAACAAGACAAAGTGCGAATTTATTGAGGATAGTAAGGTTTCTTTATTATAATGGACCACAAATTTTTTCAACAATTAAGTACATCTTTATTGCATATTTATTGTATTTGTAATTTAGTGTTTATTAAAAAAAAGTTATAATTTTTAATTTAATCAACCATTAATTGACCATGTTATAATTTATTGAGGTTGACTATGGTCTCCCATGATTTTATTTTCTTGTTAAATAGAATTAGTTTTATATTTTAATAAACCTATTAATTATGATAGTGCAATATAACTTTTGCATGTACTGTTCCATTTTCTACAATATCTTCTCAATTTCTCCTGTTTTTCAAGTCAAAGAAAAACCAACTATAGATATATTGTGCCATTCTCAAATAACACTTTAATTTTCTAAACAACTACAATTTTATGTTTAAATGCAATATCTCTCCATCTAGTTTTCTAGATTTATACTGATTTTGAGAAATACATTTTAGAGGTTCTTCACTGTTTTTTTAACAATTTTCTCAAATGAAAAAAAAAATTATTTTTTTTATATTCAAGCACTAATTTTTAGTAATTTAAAAGAATGTTTTTACATTTTTATATTTACTTGGTGTCATAAATTTAGTTTTTATTATAAATATAATATTAAAAAAATTGAGTTGAAAATCTAACTTGTCCATGATAATTTTTAATTTGAGTAAAATAAAATAATTATTATCTTATATACATCTTATTGTTTCACTGAAAATATATATTTTTATTTTTAACAAATGAACATGTTTTTCAGTTTTTTATTAGAATAGAAAAATTAAAAAAAAAGATTTTTTATTAGTGCATATATAATTTCTTAAGGTATTTTCTCTCAACTCTTTTTTTAATGACATTAAAAAGCACTTACTGTTTGTTAATAGAATTTTATTAAAATCTATAAATTTATTTATTTATTTATTAAATAAAATATACAGTTAATACTTATAGGGACAGCGCAGAGGAGGTTGATCTGTAGAAGCAACATATTGTAGCAAGTTCATATCTTGTACTTGCCTAGCTAAGAACAAAAACATGTCACCTACGTCAAAAAGATAACGAAGGGACCAAACTTACTAATTTAATTTTAATTATTTTTTAAAACATTATTTATTTAAAAATATATTAAAATAGCATTTTCTTTTTATAAAATTTATTTTTGATATTAAAATATTCAAAAACATTAAAAATAATAATTTAAAATCAATATCAAACACCTCCTCATTGCATTGCACGATGTTCTGGGGCCCGTAAAGTACACAAATGATCAATACTGACATAGATACGTAACTACATGCCTTGCCCAACTAAATGAACGTAATTCCAATCAATGCAAAAAAGCAAAACATAATAATAATAATAATAATAATAATAATAATAAAATAGAGGAAACTCGTGTAAATGCCACTTGATTCGCATGAAAATGAATATGAGAAGGAATTTCATTCCCCATTACGATTTGTGGAGAACAGGTTCATGCAACTTTTTTAGAAAACCTTGTGAGATTGATCTGTTAATTAAAAAAATAAAAAAAAAAAAAAGAATGTTTTCTTGTTTAGTTTCTTAAAATTTTAATTTTAAGATTAGTGTTTAAGAAGATTTATTAAATTCTAGTAAACGTATCAAGTTAATGTAAAAATGTGTTCTTCAGATTATATATATATATTGTGTCAAGCGGACGAGCAACATCACCATGTGTATGCTAGCTAGCTAGCTAGCTAGGTACGTAGTCGGCAAGTCCCAGCCCTCTATTATTATTATTATTTCTTTTACAGCCACTCAAGTGGCATTTGGTTGTTAACAAATTATTTCGAGGTTAAGTAAGCAGATCGATATTGGAACCCCAAAAGACAAAGGGAAATCGAGTAAGTATTGATTGCATTATGTGCATGTGAGGATGGTCCTACTGCATCTTTATTAAAATTTAGTTATTCGGTGGAGAATTAAGTAGATAATAATGATGCTGGAGAATTCTCAAAAAATGATGGAGAATTATCAAGTTTTTTTTTTCTTCAAAAGTAGCCCTAGTTAATCTTAATTTCTAGAACGGTAGAATTACAAGAGTAAAAAGTTAATATTTTATCTTAAGTGCAGGAGTATCGAAATAATAAATAGGGTAGAATTACACGAGTAAAAAGTTGATATTTTATTTAAGTATAGGAGTATCGAAATAATAAATAACTCAATAAGACCGGAATAAGACCGGGGTTAAATCACTAATAAGTAAATTATATAAAATTATAAACAATAAATAAAAAGAAGTTAAAGAGAACTTTTAAAATGTGATATTGATGTGAATATTAATCAATGATAAATAAATTATCAAGGGTAGAGGATCTACTAATAGTATTAGAAATAAGTATAATATAAACTCTTTTTTATTAATCAACTGGAAAACACACACAAAGTAAGTTTCAATCGGATGATTAGTCCTTAATAATTCATTATAAATTTTTAACATGATCATATTATTATCTTATTTTAGTAACACCATACTTTTAAAAATTATCAAGAATTCATGATGTTAACTTATATTATAACACAAATTTAGATTAATCATTTAACAAGTAAGGTATTAAGAATTAGTAATATAAAAAGATAAGACATGTTAATAACAAACTTTCTTGGATATAAATATTGAACTCTTTGTTGAGTTTATATTATACATATTCTAATACCATCAGTAAAACCTTTTCACCTTGACACAATAAACTAAGCTAAACATTATGAAGAACAGAAACATAAATAAACTAGATAAGAACATAATTATGATAAAAGGCATAAACAAGAAATTAATGAAAGTAAAATTTAAACATTACAAAAATACAAAGAAAAAAAAAACAAGAATATGATCTTGATCTGAAAATCAAGATGTCTAAATGTATGACAATTACCTTATTTTATAGGCTAAAATTTGAAACTATGATTTAATGATTACTTATTGAGTGGGTGGTCACATTTTGATTTGGTGACAACCGTTATTTTTTTGTCTGAACAAAACAGCATTGCTAACGTTAGAATTTGAATAGATAATCATCATGAAAGTTTTGAGAATTTGTCTCAGCTTTCCAACAAAATAAGAATAAGCTCATTTGAACTTCTAGAACTCGAGATATGAGCCGAAAACTTAACAATGTCTAGACTGCAGGATAGATTTTGACTTCTCTTTTGTTGCTACAATTTGAACTTGAAAATGGTCATTTTGAATCTTAGACTCCCAATGAAAGATTTAGGTCAATATCTTAGCTTTCCATATATAAACCATACCTAAATCTATTTTCTACAACTCTAGTTATGATCCAATAACCGAATGATGTTTCAGTTTGAATTGAACCAGCATCTCTTCTTTAAGCTTAGCCCTCTCTGTCTTTTCACTTTCAATAGTTAAATACATCAATTAATCCTTTAAATTATGAGATGTGTATGCATTCAAAATAAGTATTTATTATAAATTAAAGATATCTTATGTTATCAGACTTGTTATTATAAAACATGCTTAAGTTAAGGAATTTAATGATACTTGAAGTGTAATATGATGATATAAAATCTTGATAAAAATGCACTTTTAAATACTAATTATAGGACACAAAAAAAAATTCCATTATTGATAGTTTACTAACATTTTCAATTTTATAAGAAATCAAGGTTTACTTATCGTAATAATATCGTCATAAATATAATGATAACAATAAAATTATCATTAATAGTAACAGCAACAAACAAAGAAAAAATAATGCAACATATCTTAGATATAATGTATTAAGAGTGCTAGTGCTAGGGGTGTTCACGCTCCGATTTTAACCTAAAAATTCAACCAAACCAAAAAATAGTATTCTTTATTAATATAACTTGGACCGAATTAAAAATCAGTTTTGTCGGTTTGAGTCAGTTTTTTAGCATTAAAAAATAGAAAACCAAAAACCAGTGAGTGAAGATTTATGGAGGCTTTCATAAGTGCTGGAATAAGATTCCTTGATTATAAAAATAATGAAGTTAGATGTGGACAAGAGATAGATTCGACCCTTAAAGAGAATTATTCCTTCCTTGAATAGCCATGGACCTAAAACTTCTCCCTTGATTTTCTTCACAAAGTCTTGCAAGTATGGGGTAGTCAAGATATGGTGCCAAAGACTCAAAACTTAAAAGTAAGATTTAATGTTAACATATGAGAGAAAATGAGGGAGAAGAGCACAGAGGGAACGAGGGGTGGGTTGGCTGCAAAGGGGGAAATGGATCAAGATGATTTAGTGTTAGGGATGTTTTTTTTTATAATTTTTTTTGAAGTTATTTAGATTTAATTAAACCAATTCGATTTGATCCAATTAAATCAATTTAAGCTTTTTTAAACTGAACCCGGACTGGACCGAGTGTTTTTCTATTAATTTGGGTTTTTCAGTTACAAGTGTTTTTTTATTTTTTTAATTAGTTTTTTCTATTAATTTGGGTTTTTCAGTTAATGTTTTCTTGGTTTTTTCAGTTTAATCTGTTGATCAGTTTTTTTAAACATCCCTAGCCAATACCTTTTATTTATACAACCAATCTCTTTTCTAAAATCTCTAAAGACTAGTTTGGGTAACCATAATAGTAGATGAAAACTCTTTGCCTTGCTCTTTCAGACCGAGAAGGAACTCTTGATTCCCTTCCTTAAGGAGTCCTCGGATGAATCAGCAATTCAAGATAGTTGAAGTATAGGCATTTTGTGGTTAAGGTTTGTGTGTCAAATCGAACTAAAGTGTCATAATTCAGTCAGTTAAACTCTTATTTATTCATTTTTAGTTTATTTACCTGAGTGATTCAAAAAGTTCTCAATGACTTACCTGAAGTTTTTTATATATATGTTATCGTATGGTTATACTTGTCAAAATCTTTCTTTAATTCAATTAGATATTAATGTAAATGAATCATAACTATGTAGTGCTATTCCTAATAAATTACCCCTAAAATAGCATATCTAGATTATAAGAAAACAGATAAAAGCAACAATTACAGAATTTAAACCTTCCAAATTCTTATTTGTTTAAGTATGGAAATAAATCGCGAATATGGTCCAAGTAATAATGGGTCCCAATTCCAATATGATCCCTATGCTTCATTAGCCCAGACTGCTCCTGAAAGAATACCTAGGGTTAAAAAAATAAACCCTGTGCTAAGAATACAAAAATCTCAATAATCTAATTGTTAAATCAATAAAAAATTGTATGGAAACCACCTATTTTCCAATAAAAATGATGGTCTACTTCCACACCAGATATTTTATATAACTCTTTTAATGTGTTAATGGAACATGATAGAACATTTATATTGTCCTCTGAAAGAAAGAAAACTTTACAAGAAATTATTATGATTCAACCATCTTTTTTTTTACTTGCTCACTTGAATTAATTCGATTTTATTTCAGTTCAGTTTGAAAAATGTAAAAATCAAGTAACCAAAATTCTTTTTTTTCTTTCATTTTTAATTTAAAAAATAATAAAAATGAAAGGTTTTGAATTAGATAATATTATTTGAGAAAAATTGAAAACCAAGAAAAAACTATTTATTTCTTGTAATTAAGATTTTTAGAAATATGGTTTGGTTTGAAAATCAAAATTGAACTATCATTTGCTCACCCCAAGTGTGTGCTTGTGACAGAATTTACATTAAAATTCATCAAGCATAGGCAACGTGACTAAAAATTAGAGTTTTCAGATTTTAATATTACAGTTCAAGAGTGTAGGGAAAAAGAGTGAAAACTCTGATAATTTTTATAATTCAATAATTTCACCTGAAAAATAGTGTACAAAATTATTTAAATATAAGAAGATATTTATAATTAGTAAAATCCTTATTAAGTTGAAATTCCTAATCTAAATATTAAAAAAAATCAAAATATAACTAGGAAATAAAAAAAATTCCAAGCAACAACTTTTGTATCGAATTTGAGCATGTTTTCTATCTCATATGAAACAATCTTTTTTTTTTTTAATCTTGCAGGTAATAATGTTTTTAGAATGTCCTAGCAAAATTTAGGTTTAATTTAATTGTTGAATTAAAAGTTATGGTTTATTTTCATTAGATTGCGTTTTGAACTTTCTTGGAACTGGTCAAAACCTTAAAAATATTAACAATTAAAAAGTAATATAGTAAACATAATTATTCTAAGAATAGTAAAGGTAGTGCCTCGTGTTAGTCCTCCCACTTGCGAAAAATCCTCTCTTGAGTTAGTTGTTAGAAATTGAACTTGAACACTCTAAGGAAATAAATACTTTGAATATAACATTATCATCAATTTATACATAAGATAACTTGCTCCAAATATTTTATATGTAATTTCAACAAATATATGTTCATATAAAAATTTTTAATCCAATTAAAACTTTTCAAACTTAAAAAATCAACGATACTTCAAATCTTTAAATCATCTTATGAGATGATAGCAATGTGTTTGGTCATCTTTAAAGGTAATGTCTTAATCACTAGCTAAATTAGTGATTTCACGAAAGTGATCAAATAAGAAAAATATTTAGTTTGGACAATATATCCACACTTAAATCTTTTTTTTTATATCAACTTCAACCTTATGAGAAATTACAACAATTTTCTGTATGACTTGATCAATGTTAAAAGATCCCAACATATGCTCTTAATTTGAGAGTAATTTAATTTATTTATTTATTTTGAAATCTACCAAAAAATCAGTAGAGTTTTGTTTGTATTTAGAACATCCTAAGTTATCGACTACTATCAATTTACTCAATCAACTCATCATCATAAAGTCTCATAATTCTGGACCTTATATCAATCATCATAATTCAACATCTCATACAATCCACACATAATATATATATATATATATATATATATATATATATATATAATGGTGGTGGAGGACC